>NC_081412.1:243633393-243933393 GCF_030272615.1 Cryptomeria japonica
GAATAGGATAGGGAGAGGGGAAGGGAGATAGAGTCAGAGAGATTTAGTAGGGGGTAGGAAGAGAGGGATAGAGTAGGATAAGGAGAGGGGGAGGGATAGAGTTAGAGACAAAGAGAGAAGGGAGTTAGGGTGAGAATAGGATTAAGAGAGAGAGAGAGAGGGGGGGGAGAGAGAGAGTAGAGAGAGAGAGTAAGGGATAGAATAGGATAAGGAGAGGGGGAGGGAGAGAGTGTTAGAGATAGAGATAGAAGGGGATAGGGAAAGAAAGATAAGGGAGAGAGAGAGAGAGAGAGAGTAGGGGGAGAGGGGGTAAGATAAAGAGTAGGGGATAAGAAGAGAGGGAGAGAATAGGACAAGGAGAGGGAGAGGGAAAGAGAGGGGGAGAGAGAGGAGAGAGAGAGAGAGAGAGAGGGCATAGATGGGAGAATGGGATAAAGAGAGGGAGAGGTTGAGAGATAATAAGAGAGAGAGGGGGGAGGGAGGGAGATTAGGAAAAGGAGATGTGTGTGTGTGTGTGTGTGTGTGTGTGTGTGTGTGTGTGTGTGTGTGTGTGTGTGAGAGAGAGAGAGAGAGAGAGAGAAAAGGAGGAGAGGGTGAGAAACATGAGGTAGAGAGAGAACGAGAAGGAGAAGAGGCTGAGATACTTGGCAGAGAGAGAAGTGTGAGGGGGAGAGAGATGAGATAGAACTCAAGGAGGATAATTAGGGCTTGGAATAGACTGAGATGGTGATGGGGGAAGGAAGATGAGAGAGAGGAGATGAAGAGAGAGATGCATGTATACAAACATATACACATATATCTATATAAATATATGTATATATAACTATAGATATGCATATATACATACATAAACACATATTATATATGTATGTCTATACATATGTGTAGTAAATTCTAAGTTTACAAGCATACATTTGATGTCTTCATAACCCGTACGGGTTTTGTGAAACTCAAAATGATGTTTTTCATAACCCGTACTAGTTTTGTGAAACTTAAAATGATGTTTTTTCATAACTCATACAGGTTTTGTGAAACTCAAAATGATGTTTTTCATAACCCGTACGGGTTTTGTGAAACTCAAAATGATGTTTTTCATAACCCTTATCGGTTTTGTGAAACTTAAAATTATGGTTTTTCATAACCCGTACGGGTTTTGTGAAACTCAAACTGATGGTTTTAGTTCTACATAACCCATACGAGTTATGTAGAACTATGAATAGTACTTTTTATTTTTCAAAACCCGAGCGGGTTATCTTGCACATCAAAATCCGTGCAGGTTTTGGCTTGGTAATAGGGTTGGAAATGACCCTAAGGCTTGCAAGCCCATTTTCCCTCCATTTTTGTCCCTTCACACGTTTTTTCATCTTCCAACATGATTTCTCGACTTCATCATCATCAGGTTTATAAATGATCAAGTGGGTATATCTAAAATTACCACCATAATCTCACACGTCTTCTCAGATTTCTGATTATATAAATTCTTCTATTTTTAGACAACATTAGCATAGTAAACTTTAATTTTCTTTACCAGTGCCTTGACAGTCCTCACAGACATACATCTACCATTTTTTTAATAACTTTTGATATACTTGACCAAATTAAAAATAAATTACATATTATTGTTATACACTAGATTCTATATAATTTTTAAAAAAAAAATTTATTTTCGATTATTTTGATGCAAGTTATGCGTAGCGCACGAACAGGTACCAAATTTTCAGGATGCGGTCACTTCAAAAAATCATTAAAAAAAAAAATACTCAACGAAAAATTACAAAAAAATATGCAACTTCTAGATCTCAATCTTACCTATCATCCTACTAATGGGTTTTGAAAAATACTAAATATAACTATATATTTTGCGCAGTGCACGAAAACAGCTATGTTATATTTTTTTTTTAAATCAGGAACAATTTTTCGTGCGAGAGAGGTTTGACCCTCTTAATCTTATCCTATTTTAAGTCTTTAGTAGTTTAGAAACTAGATTCATAGTACTACAATTCTTATTCTTTTCTCAACTCCTAGTTTTGAGTGCATGACCTTCAAATATCTCTTTGAAGTTCAGGTTTACCTGTTTTCAAAAGAAGAAGAAAAAAATAGTAGCCACTTATACCCCCCTTTTTGTTCACCATCTTGGTGCACTTACCCTTACAGAGATGTAATCTTCTCAATACTACTAATTATTTGGTCATGTTGAACAATTTTTTCTACACTCGTAATTAAAATGCAATTAAAGATAATAGAAGGTTTATTAGTTGAATTATTTTTGTGGGTTTCATTTAAAGGGGAAAAACATGAAATTTAAGTATTTAGGGTATGAACCTTGAATGAGCTTGAATGCTCACAACCAGAGATAGAGGACAAAAATTTGGGTCATATAGATTTCAATAAATTTTGGTAGAGAGTAGGAAACCCCAACCGACACCTGACCACATGGAGGTTAGCAAAGAGAGGGTCGCTTGAAGTAGTTGCCTTCCTAGTCATTGTGTGATGCATAGAATTGGTGTCAGAATGCATCAATCAATACGACCCCAACACTAAGGAGATTAAGACATGAGACAATAGGGTTCTCATGACCCTTGATAGAGCTACAATTCAAAACTTATTTTTGGCTCCCAAATAGAGTGGAATATACAAATTGGGATTTTACACTTTCCTAGTGCAAGTTCAATGCCAAAAAAGGCTATTACCGGATTGTGATCGCAAGAGAATGTTTTGATATGGTTGGGAAAGGACAATTTAAATTACCCTAGACCATTCACAAATCCTTTCTAAAAGTAGAAATTGCAACATCATTGTCTTGTTACACAGACTCTGAGGAGATGAAGATGACTTCAACTTGGATGAATGGATGTTTTTCTTTGTCTAGGTTATTTGTGTCGAGGAATCATATTTAGATTAGGTAGGTTTAATAATTAATCGGTTACATGTCATGATAACTTAGTTTAGGCTGAATAGATTCTTTTATATGTCCTCTTAAATACTATATGCTTTAACTTGCACACAACATTATCCTAGGTTGGATTTTGTGGAGGAATTTGATGATAACATTCAAATCTTTGACTTCTATCCTGACTTGCATCTGTAGAAGAGCTATGCAAATTTCAAAAGTTTGAATGACTTTTTTACCATGAGGTTGGTAAGGGAGTTGCAAAGTCACTCGAAATGGATAATTTGACTTGAGCCAACCACTTTTGTAAAGGTGTATGGCATTTACTTCCTACAGTTTCCTACCTTCACCTACATAAGGGTAGGACATTTTGATGGTTTCCCCTTAAAGTTGACTAGGCATGTAGAGGATATGTTCATCACAATTGAGATTTGTAGACATAGTTGTGAAGTGAACAAAAGGTGTGGTGAGAGAGGGAAAATCGACATCTATTTTCCCATCACTCTAGGGATGTATTGTTGCAAAATATAGTCAAATGCCTTAAACATTGTGAAGAGAGTAGAGAAATATGTTATGGACACCTATGATGTCCTCAGGCTAAAATTTTATAGTAAATACTTTGTCATGGATAATTTTCTTTTAGGATAATCATTCCCTCATTTGTCCCAACTAGAAGATTATTGTGAAGATTGTACAAATGCTTTTGAGGTGAGAAGAAGAGATTTGTCAAGAATGACCTTAAAATAAATAATAGATTACCATCTTGGATGGGACGTGAATGGTATTTTTGATGATGAGTTTGACATGATCGACCCCCACATACAACTCATGTACAGGTACAACCCTTGGATCCTACTAGTTGTACTCAACCCGAGGAAGAAGATATGGATAGTAGGACCACAACAGTCCTAAGGACTCAATTTTGGGTAGCCAAGAAGAAGGGTGCTATCTCCAAGACTAATTGGCAAAGAAAAAGAAATCAACATGGAAAATCAACATTATAAACATAAACCCCTCTCCTACATCTCCACCTATACAAACAATACCCCCAATCAATCTAGGAGGGAGAGAAGATGGAGAGCCACCAAAGAAGGATTAGGATCCCAAGAAAACTTGTGGAGATGGCTTTGCACCTGATACTAGAATAGGGGAACCAAAGAAAGAAAAATGGGAACAATATAAGGAAGAGGGAGGAAAGGAAACAAAAGAGCCTAAGAAAGATGAGGGCAAAGGGAAGGAGTCAAATCAAGATGTGGAGCATGATGGTGTTGATAGTGGTATGTCTAAGCCTCCATTCCATTTTTATTTGAGAAATATAGATAAGAATCCACCAATTAAGAGAATCCTTTTCCTCAGCCTTGATGCCATGCAAAGTGCTACTAAAACCTTGTCTTCTCTCACATGGCTTGAAGTGTCATGATCTAATAAAAAAAATATTGAAGATATTAGACATCCACCTAGGGACACTATTTCATAGATATTGTAGTTTTCCCTTGTCTGTAGAAGTAAGAAACTCAAAGATAGCTCATACCTAATTGAGGATGAGAATTTCCACCATCTTTTCCTAGAAATTGACCAACCTACATCTCAGAAAAATCCAAGCCAAGCCAATGTGGCTGACTTTAGTTTTACTCGCATTGATATGGAGGCCTCCTAATAGGGATGCAGAGTTGCATAACTTCTAAGTTACAACCACTAAGGTGATGGAGAGAGTCAAGAAAGATAAGATGGATAAGGAGGGTTTAAAGGCTATGGTTGAGGCATTATCTCAATGCCTAATATAATTATTGAGTGTTTCATTATCACAAACCCCTAGCTCTTTGAAGACTATATTAGATCCAAAATCAAATGTAAATAAAGAATTAGTGGTGAAATTACAAATGGGCAGCCATTTTGGTCAAATTGTGTAGGAATGGATCAAAAAAGATAAAGGTTAAAGGCCGTCCATTCATTGAGAATTTGATTATATATTATAATGAATTAGTGCTCAAAAGAAATAGGGTAGCCTCTAAAATAAGTAATTCTAAATGGAAGAGTCTTCACATTCACAAGCCACAAAGGAACTTCAAAAAATCATTAACATGGGCACTGATATAGTTGTGGCTGAGAACATAATTATGTCTAAGGATACTCTATGTGGCACATGGATCCAAATCTTAGAGTTGAAATGCAACTTTTTACAAAAAAAAATATTAGAGAATAAAGTAAAATCCTCTAGAAGCTAATAAAACAATCACTTAGGTGATTCAAGAATTTGCAGATACCGGTTGCTAGTTAAGAAGGAAAGATAACTCAATACAATTGATAAATTGAAAGAAATTTTTTAGAATAATATAGATACATTGGTTGATTCAAAGGCTTTCAATGAATAAAAACGTGATAAATTGGCAAGGATTGACGCATCCTTGATTTGGTGCCACAATCATTACAAGACTTTCATTGCTAAAGTTGAAGACATCAGGAAAGGAAGAGCCCTATGGGCATTGCGAACAAAGATTGTAATCATTCCAAATGATCAAGAAATCCTAGGGGTTCTCAAGGTTTTGCAAGATTGTGAGGATCGACAAGCGAAGCAACAACCCTTATAGCCAAGAAGCGCAACCACCAGATGAATGGAACTGATTTCTAATTTTAGCACTGCCACTTGTCTGTTAATTGTTATTGTCTCAAAACTTAATTATTTTTTAAAACAATTCTTTTCAAAGAATCTGTTTCTTTAAAAACTTATGGACTATTATGCTTGAAGACTTTAAATATGTTTGAAATACATAGGCGTTTTTTTATGTATATCAAAAAATCAAAATTTTATCTTATTAAGGGAGTTGTACCTTTATTTCAAGATTCAGAGGGAAACTATCTTTATTTTATTCAACTATTGATTAACTAGTTAAGTATTGTTTAGGGTATAGAGTTATTTAGTGTCATTTTAGAAAAAGAGAAATTTGTTAACCAACAACTAGATATCAAGTGAGAGCCCAATAATCCACAGAGCAATCTTGCTGATCTGCAAAGCATTCCCATCAATCAACAAGGTAAAAAAGTTGGCTTGAAAATGGATGTTTTTGAATTTTAGGATGCAACATTGCCAAACTAGAAGCATACCCACCAAAGCATGTGATCTGCCAGAATGCAACCTACAAATGTGAAACTAATAGAAAACACCAAAAAGATTAAGTTGAACCCATGACATGGGTCCCACCGAGCATGCCAAAATGTGTGCAAGGAAAAGTGAATTCAGTGGAATGTATTGGACATACTAAAGCACTCAAAATTACAAATCAATACAACATCAAGATTAGACAAAGGGAAAGTACAATAAACATAAAAGATGCAAACCGAATTAGCAAAAATGTAGCCTCCTTGATGCAATGATTTGTCTCTTATTGAGAGATTGGATGTGTGCTCGTGATCTTGGCTTTGTTATGATGCTCCAAGTGCTCAAGCTACTGTTGTTGATGGCATGAAGGTGATAGTGTGAATATTGCAAGAGGATGATAGTTGTAGTATGGAGTCTCTACAATGGCATGAAGTTTACGCAATCTCAATGTCACAAGAGCTCTCCTAATTCTAAAACAAAAATTGCATGAATGTGATAATGAGAGGAGTTTTGGCTTTGTGTAGGAGAAAATGGAATGGAGGGATGGGATTTAAAGATGAAGATCAAGGGTGTAGAATTGTTAGGGTTCTCACCTTCCATTAGAGGTTGACAAGCGTCAACCTAGGAAGCTATGAGAGGACATGAGAAGTTGGGAGAAGTTATGGGTGGAGTGAAAGGAAGACTTGTCATAAAGGAATTTGTTGCCCCCACACTCAAGAGTATAGGGAGATTGGAATAAAGGAATTTTAGATTCCTTGGAGGAAACTAGTGGAGAAGAGACCCATGTGGGTCCTTTACAAAAGTAGTTAGCACTTAAGGTTGAGATGGCTTTGGAAAGAAAGATACTTATGGAATGAGTTGACTTTGGTTCCTAATATTTATGATTAAAGGTGTGCACATGATTAGAGGGGAAGACTAGACTAATGAAGAAGGATTAGAGTGCAAGTGGAGACTGTACAAGGATTTGACATCTAGAGAGAGAATGAGTGGAGGAATTAAAAGTTATCTCTAATTCCAAGTGGGGAAAGGGGGAAATTTTGAATTAAATATATAATTCAAATATGAAAGAGAAGGTTAAGAACGTTTAATTAAATAAATATGGAAGTTTATTTAATTAAATGTGACTAGGGACCATAGATAAATTGATTAAATTAATTTATCTAAGACTATGGAAGAGATGGGTATTAATTAAATAATTAGTAACATGGCTATAGAAGAAAGGGTTATGATGATTAATTTGATCAAATATTAATGATCAAATTTAGTTGTCTACAGGTTCAAAAATTTGCCAAATTTTGAAAGTCAAGAAAACAAAATTTTAAGAATACCCTTTTGATCTAAATTCACCCAAAATCCCTCTTTCAACATAAAATAATCAATTCTCAAACCCTAGGGTGGATTGGGCAACATGAGGCCATTTTTTGGCAAAAATAATCAAAATTATTTAAATAAATAAAATAAACAACTTAATGTATGGTTCGAATCATGGAATATGTCTTCCCTGCCCCCTTCAACATTATTGAAAATTGCAGCAACAAGAAACACACAGATTGGATGAGTTTGAGACGTTTTTACCTCAAGCTGGCCGAAATTTTTATATGACAAGATCTTTCAACACACACGAAGAAGACATGATTCAATACAACACTCAGTAAACCTTCCAATTCCTAAACTAATGCAACAAATATCACCCAAATACCATGCAAATACCTCCACCCTACCTCTCACAATCAACAAAACAATATTGTAGTTGTAGGGTTTTGCCTCTCACCCATTTTTCTCCCAAAAATCACATAATGCAAAAATGAACACTTTTCTTATATTTACCAAAACCCATTTTCACTTTTTTTTAAATAAAGCAATTAAGTAATTTATTTTAATTTCTTATGCACATATATCACTTTTAAATTTGCAACATTTACTTGACAATACCTTCAAAATCACAATTTTAGTTTAAACAATCTTTCGTGTAATAAATCATAAACTTAATATCACATTTAAATTTTACCAACAATTAATATTTAAACAAAGATGCTCAAACACTCTTTATTGGTCATTCACATGAGGAATGGGTTTTTCAGCATATTACTAATTGTGATATCTCAGGTTTATTGTTAGAAACATACTAGGGAACCATACTCGTACTAAGTACAATAGGTAAGGTAAAATGGAATTTTGGCCAATGTGACATCTCTTGTTAACCACCGTTGAGAAAGGTATGCTTAGACCTATGAGGCTAGGTGGAATCAATACCCAATACTTGCATCACTCAACAAAAACCACAATATACATGTACATTTATAATATAACAAAAGCACATGTATAATCATTCCCTAGTTAGGGTCACATTAAAAATATGGTTAGTAACATAATACCTCGTCAACATCATCATATAAAATCAATGCATCATAATGTGAGCACAATAGCATCAATATAAATGAAATACCATCATATAAACATCATGTCATATAATCCTATATAATCATCACTAAATCACATGTATAAGTCATTGCAATGATAAGCATGTAATATCCACATAATAAAAAGAATATATTTGTGCCAAGGATGCACCACATGGATGCCAACAATAGAATAATCTTACACACAATCTGATAATACCATAGACAATATTGACAAATGATCAAAGTAATGATAACAAAATGCAAACGGGGAGGCATTACAATACATGCAAAAAGATTTATTTTTTATACATAGTAGCAATAAAGGAAAAAATAGAACACATAGATGGCATGAATTCATGTGGTTCACCATTAAAGGATACATCGACACCGTCTATTTTATTCAATAAATTGAGGTGGGAACTTGGGAGCAAAAAATGAGGTGTTTCCACTCAGCACTACTATGTCTACTATTACATCTATTGTAGTTGGTTAAGTCGACCTAAAAAGTATGAAAGAGGTTGTTTGAATGACCCTCTCAATTCAAAATCCCCCAGTCTATTAATTGTGGTTGGATTTTGGAGTTTTTATACGATTGCTCTTGTTACTCTTATTCAACAATTTGAGATGACAATCCCTTTCAACTGCTATGTGCTATATGTAGTTTCTTCAAGAGCATACAAAAAAATTTTCAAAAAATTAGATTTTGAAGAAACTCTTAAGAAAAAAATGTCTCAACAATATTCAACCTCTTATATGAAGGTTGGAAGACTAAGATCTCAAGATTGTGTCAAGTGTGGCAATTATATTTTTTTTAGACTCTCAAGTTCAATGGTGTGAAGGTTTAAATATTTTATTTTTCTCAATAATTGAATGAAATAATATTCTTGTATATTTGTTTGGACTCAGGATTCCAATAGTAGTGGTTTCAATCCATTTTCATCCATGATATCTAAGGAAAAGTTGGTCCTTAAACAAGACTAGGCTTAACAGATTCAATGAGAACTATTGAGATACAATGGGCACATGTCATGAAATGTCTTAAGATGGATCTTTTAATCCATAAAAGTTGCTCTCTTAAACAAATTATTTTTAAATTAAAGTGTTCTCTCTATTTTTATTTGAGTAACATTAGAGAAGATTTTAATTAGTTGCAACTTTTTTTCCTCTAATATTTTGAGCTAGAGGCTCTGATTATTGTATTGATAAGATCAAAATGGCCATAAAAAGGAAGGCATCATCTTTTCTTCTAGTACAAAAATTATTCGAGATAAAACATTTATACTAATCCTCTTGACAACAAAAAACTTCAAAGGGCTCTATTACACATAAAACAATGCAATTTTTTCCCAAAAGATGATATGCATGATAATGGATGTTTTTTCTTTTGATCAATGCATCTAATCATCATTTCTTCATAGAGAGAGAAAATAAAAAATACCATTGCCGAAACACTCCCAAGGATAATCAAGATTGATTTTTTTCTATGTGCACTTTGGTGTCAGTTGGACCTCACCATTGAATTCAAAATGTTTGAGAAAAGTTAGTTTCCCCTTTTGTTTCGTCAAAATTGCACATATGACACTAGATCTTTGAGGATTTCAATTTGGGTGGTGATTTTTTGATCTAGAAGGTAACTACAAATTTGGAGCACTTTGGTCCAATATAGACCTTTCCATTGCATCCAAAAAAACCCAAAACCTTAAGATCAACTGTCAATTTATGAAAATATGATATTTTTATCTCAAACTATATTTTGGGTGTTTTAAGAATCTTCTCAGGAATCTTTTTGTACATCTATATAAAATTTATACCTTTATATGGATCCATACTTGGTCGTACCATCATTAGCATCTAAAAATCATGTTGGTAGAGAATTTGAACATACCCAACATATTCTATCGCTAATATCATACTCTTCCATAACCTTGCATCACCATTGGTCAATAATTGGTATGAAATGCATTTTTTAATCTTAGTTTTTTTAAAATTAAACGTGATTTTTATGTGCTTAGTCACATCTAGAAGAGCCCCTAGTTTCACGCAGAGGGGTCAACTTGGGTGGTGCATGAGAGTTGACGCCATAGGCTCTGCCCACCTGCCACCTATTGCAAAGTGATTTTATTTAAAAACCCACAAACAACTAATGGTTGTATGGTTCTCAAGAGCTTAGTGCCTAGGGCTATTTTTCCCCATTTTTCAACAACTATATTAAAATTGGTCAAATCACCATAAATTTCCACCACAGAGTCCCTTTCTTCTTTTTTTTTCTTTGCAACTAAGTGTTTTTAACATATTTATGATTCAGAGTTCTTTGTAGTGGTGTGGTCCATCTTTGCTAAAAGGAAAATTAGGTGGAACAAATTGTTAGTTGAAGTTAGATCTTATTTTTTAGTTCTCAAATTCATAAGTTTTTGTCATGGTTTCTAATTTTAGTGAATCTTGCATTGTTGGAAAGGTATTGAGGAGCATTATCAAGTCATTCATGCATTTTTTCCCAAAATCAATTTTGAGTACATTTTATTTGGTTTTTTCATATTTGTATTCTAGAGGATTACTTGGACATTCTAGCACTTGAGAAGATGTTTTAATCTAATCATCTCATTTTAGCCATATAATATCTATTGATCTCTGATTTAATCATTTGAGAAGTGTATCATTGCAACAATTTGGGGTTATGTGACTCATACTTCTATAATCATTATGACTAGGGACAATTATGAGTCTTGACAAAAAATGGTATCCTGACACAATGTAGGTGGCTCAATCTCTTGCCTCATCTTTATGAACTCATCCCTAATCCAAAGTTAAAATAAAAGAAATAAATTAGGGTTAATTAAAATGATCATATCATAAGATTGATTAGTACAATTATTAGTGCAAGCTTCATCTAGGAGACCTATAATCGTATCTCAAGAATCAACTGTCCATGCAGAGTTTAGACGAAGATTTTGGAGATCTATGGATATCAATGTAATCCTCTATTCCTATATGATTTTGCATTATATTATCTCATTCCAATTGATGTTGTTCACAATCTACCCTATTCTAGTGATATATTATAGGAGCTTAAATATCATTCATTACCTGAGCATCTTGATCATCAAGGACCTCTCCAGCATCCCCTTCTTCAATTAAAACCCCAAATCCATCTTCTATTTTTACATCAAAATTAAAATATCCTTCAAGAAAATATTTGTAGTAATTTAATCAAAGTATTTCAAATTCAATCTTGTGGGATGATTACTTGAAAAGTATTTTAGACTTGTTTATGGAGTCTCACATATAAAATCCGGAGGACAAATTTGAGGAGCTTGTCTTGCCACAATATCCATTAATTTTTCATGTGCCTAATTGGATTGTGTTATTGTAGGTTTTTTATTTTTCCTTATGTTAGAGGGTATTTATTATCCTACACATATTATTTAAGCTTGCTTAGGTCATTAGGAGTGGTTAATATGAAGATACATGAAGAAATACTTTACCTACATGTGTGACTCTCACTTACTCATGGGTAGTTGAGTTACACGTCATCTTTTGGCTTGTTGTGTCATCTCACATAACCACTATTATAACATTTCCTAAGTGAGTTATGGATTATCTAGGTTTTGCACCCACTTTTGGCTTTATGTGCCACCTTTATAACTCTTTTTTTTTTTTTTTCATGTAAGGAGTTTATGCCACATATTTTGGCATTTACCAAGTAGGTAAAACCTCCCATTTTTATGGGAAATGGGAGTTAATGCACCTCTAGGATGTATATGCTATTATTTTTCTATATAATAAGCATTATACTCTCACCTTCACTAGTTTAGTGATAGCTCAGCGAGAGCCTTCTCAAAATTCTCCTTTGTCTCTATTTTTTCTCATTTTAGATTTCTCTTCATTTAGCTATTTTGATCTTTGATCATCTGTTGCTTGGAGTTGCATGTGATCTACAACCGGCATCAGATCCTGGCTTGGTTCTCGCTTCTCGCAAAATCTAACATGGTATTAGAGTCATGTTGTTTGGTATAACTCATTTTTTTTTAATTTTTCAAAAAGATTTGAGACTATTAGATAGCTAATATTTTTCTTAAAAATCAAGTATGCTCTTCTCTTGCATTATTGTGTGACCTAGAGAATCAGAACAGTTTAAAGGAAAATAAGCTTCTAGTTAATCTGGTTTTTATATACATGTGCTCCTATGAGATCTAAGTGATTGCAACTTTTTGGTAATATTGGAGGCTTTTTCAGCATTTCTAGAGTGTCTAGAAGGCTTGAGAAAGTCAAAAGTGACTTTGATCTCACCAAAATCAAAGTTTGGAGGACACAGTAAAAATTAGAGTAAAAATTCAAAATTTCATTAGAGCTATTTACATGTTGACTTAAAAAATCTAGCTTCTACTCCTTTGCAAGAAAATTGATTTTGGGGTTTACTTCCCAACATCAAAATACCATATGGATAGTAGGTGTTGTACACCTTGCATATAACATCATTTTAATTTGGTTATGTAAATAAATAATTATTTATTTGTGATGCATCCTAGTTGATATGTTTAGCCACATTAAATAATTATTTTGGGCCACTTGTAAAGTTGTATGGAACATTGGTTTAGATATTTTAAGTAGGTCGTACATGGGAAAAGTATAGTATTTAATTTTTGGGGAAAGATATTTAATAAAGTGAAAACTTAGTACTCGATATTAAATGCAGGATCAATGGTTTTACTTTGCCACTTGGTTGTATTTGTGTGAACTTATGTCTATATAAAAGAAGTAAATGTTTATTAGTTTAAGTTTGGTTAGTGGCTTGGTTGGCATTGTATTGAGTCTTCTTTTGAGGAGTGCATATGTGAAGCATGGGATGGGATGGGATGGAATGTGTGGATGCATGTTTGGACGCATGAAGGATGCATTCGAGGGGCTTGATGTTTCAAAGGTGTTCATGGAGGTTGTGTAAGTGTATTGTAATGTTTCATTGTTGAATAATGCATTGAACATGAATGTGTTTGGAGGCTAGCTTTTTTCCTCTATAAGGATTTTCCCATGGTATATCTTGTGATATGTCTTTGATGTTTTCTTTTTTGTTATCTATATACTTGTATGCATGCTTTTATTTTAGATGATGATGTAGGAATAAATTGATCATCATGGTTGTCTTTCCTAACTGTAGAGTAGGTAAATGGGATCCAGTAGTCTAATTATGTAACCTAGGGATCAAAAGCCATTTACATTGACTTTACATTCAAGAATAATCAATAGGCTCAAATTCAAACCTATTGGGTGAGAGTTGGGCACTTTGATTGATTTATTCTTTTGCCTAGAATTTGATTTGATAAGAGAATGCAAGAAATGCAAGAACTAGGGCTATTGATGCAAAATTGAGAGTAATCAACACAAACAATAAGTTACAAAAAAAATATGCAATCTCTGAGTACAGATTTGGAAATGAGAATTAGAGAGGAACACGTGTCTACGATTTGAGCTTGAAAGTGGCGTACTATGTGGCTAGGTGTTCTAGTCCTAAAGGTGTCTAATGTAGATATCAAGAACAAATTCAAGATCAGGATATCACTCTAAATATCTCTAAAATTTCATTAAAAAAGTGTTAGTCACTTCAAACTTGTCTAAATGTCCAGGGTTTTGTGCTTCTCCAAAGTAGGGATCTTTTCATCTCAATCTACACTTTTTGAATCTATAATCCTTCTCTGCTATACCTGAAACCTGCACATACAAGAGAGAAAAAATGGTGTTGGATTTATAGGGGTTTGCCTAGGTCAAACCTCGGGTTTGGAATTAACCCTATAATGAAGATAGATATAAAGGATGTGAAATCTAAATGATATTACCTTAAGCTTGATATTGTTGATGACGATGCAATGCTCTTTGGATAGGAGGCTCAAGTGATGATGAAATAACATGACATGACAAAACAAGATCAATCATGAAAAACCACTTGCATGAAGATTGTTGTAACTTGTTGCTCCATAGTGCTCAGATTTGAAGAAATTCGCTCATAATACTTGTTGTAGGAAATCATCTCAATAATACTTGATAATGTAGGATGAAAATAAATTAGTAAAGATGCTTTTATATAGGGTTTCAAAGCTATTTCATAAATTAGGCCAACCTCCAATAGTCATATTCAAATATTGGGATTACAAATTAATTAGTGAGAACCAATACCGAAACATTCAAAGTTGGGCCCAACTTGGGGAGACTATGGTGCCTAGCACCCTAGTCCACTAGGACCACCTAGAAAGGGGTGGGACAAAAGAAGATTAGTTTATACAGGCAAACAATAGAGAATCAGATCACCATATCAACATATGTGTTAGTGTAGGTATTTTATATTTATTTTTCCTACACATTATTAAGCATACTTAGTTTATATTAGGATGGTTTGTGTGAGGACATGTGGCATAATCCTACGTTCACATGTGTCATTCACACCCACATTTGGGTATTTGAATGTCACACCCTCTTTTGGACTCATTTGCCACCTCCCCATAACCATTTGTTTGTTTTTACCTAAGTTAGTTTGCCACATGTTTCGAATTTTCCAAGTAGGAACAACTCCCACCTATTTTGGTTCTTTGGGAGTTATTATTCATCTTGGAATTATGTGCCCACATTTTTCTATATAATCAACACTCACCTCTCCCTTATGAGCTAATTCAAAGCTAACTCAGATGAGTTCATATCAGCTCAGTCAGTACAAGGGAGTGCTAATCCATATTGTATCTTTTAAAGTGTGATAATATCATCATTCTATTATTGCACCATATTTCAACATTTCATCATCTTTGATGCTCTCTTGTAGAAGGTTAATCTTGGTTTTGCAAGTGAGCTTGGGAGATTGAGTCCATCAATGACTCTGACATGGTATTAGAGTCGTGTTGTCTAGTATAGATCATTTCTTTTATGATTTATTTGAGAGATTGTTTTGTACATGGGTACCTAACATGGCCTTGTAGTTGAGACCCATCTTTGCATTGTTGCATCTTTTCACCCACCTTAGCTATGCTTAAGGGGGGGTTGTTAGTGTACATTTTTTATATTTATTTTTCCTACACATTATGAAGCATACTTAGGTTATATTAGGATGGTTTGTGTGAGGACATGTGGCATAGTCCTACATTCACATGTGTCATTCACACTCACATTTGGGTATTTGAATGTCACACTCTCTTTTGGACTCATTTGCCACCTCCCCATAACCATTTGTTTGTTTTTACCTAAGTTGGTTTGCCACATGTTTGGCATTTTCCAAGTAGGCACAACTCCCACCTAATTTGGTTATTTGGGAGTTATTATTCCTCTTGGAATTATGTGCCCACATTTTTCTATATAATCAACACTCACCTCTCCCTTATGAGCTAATTCAAAGCTAACTCAGATGAGTTCATATCAACTCAGTCAATACAAGGGAGTGCTAATCCATATTGTATCTTTTAGAGTGTGATAATACCATCATTCTATTATTGCACCATATTTCAACATTTCATCCTCTCTGTTGCTCTCGTGTAGAAGGTCAATCTTGGTTTTGCAAGTGATCCTGGGAGATTGAGTCCATCGGTGACTCTAACAATATGACATCAGTTTTGCAGTACAAGGCTTAGAAATATGCTTGGAAAAGAGCTAAGAAGAGGCACACTGAGACAGGGGCCCAAAAAGGAGTGTAAAATTGTAAGGGGTTAAAATTTATGACACTACATTAACATATATACTGATTTTAGAGGGCTAGTTTAAGTACATGACATGATTTCAATTTCCTTTCTTCTAACATGTATAGTTTTGTTTTAAGGACACTTTCGAGGAGTGCAAGGGACAACTATATGCATACTCCCTTAGTAAAGGAATGATTGCTAGTTTTATCTTCCTTGAGTTGAGACATGTTTACATCCTTCTTGGCTTATTAATTTATTGCTATTCTGTTTGACCTTAGGGTTGGGCGCTTGGATTTTGTGAAAGCTTTTTTATTCGGGATTTTGTAGGTAAGGATCTTACTTATCATAGCTTGAGCACTTAGTGTTATTGGTAGAAGGACATGGCATATGGTATGATTTGCATATTTTCTCTCTATGACATGTTGTTTCTTCCTAGAGGTTTGATTCATATGAGTTCTTTGAAGCATGAAGGAGATTAGGGGCAAGAGAAAGAGTAGCACAAATCATTGTATGTTCTTCAACAATGAATAGTTTAGAGGACATGGGCAATTGCCTTTATGTGAATATCATTTGTGGGTATTTGCATGTTAAATTTGGCCCTAAACCAAATATTGTCCTTGTAGAAGGAGTCCTAGGGAGGTATATGTGTCTAGGATTACACAATGATAATTGAAGTATGGTATAATGTATTTAAAGGCATTTTTTGGGTTACTTGTAACCAACATGTAGAGGTGTTATAGATCACTTACAACTCACTCTAAAGGTTCTAGAGGTCATTTGCATCACATATGTAGTAGTGCTAGAAAAAGACTTGTGCGAGGAAATGGACATCTAGGGACCCATGGTTGTTAGTTGTGCTAGATATATCATTGGGTGTGTTTGCCCTAGTTGTGGTGTGGCTAATTTGAAAGTGAGAAACTAGTGTGTGGTCTTGAGTATATAATGTATACTCGATCCTATTTTGGAAGAGATTGGAGTATTGTGTTTGTACTCTAATAACATATTGAAGCTAGATGTAGTGGCGTGTCTAGGTGACATTTCACATGTCATCTTGGCTTGAGGTTCTTATCTATCATCTTTGGGCGTGATAGAGGATGGGACAATTGTGGTCAAGATTGTGCACGCTTGGTGGATATTGCATATGACTCATTGAAGCCAATGAGCATAGAGTAGTTAGTTGATACAACATGCTTATACCCCTAGTGAATAATTCATGAATTTATTGATATTTCACTTTTAAAACAAGTGGTAGAAAGTTGTGACTAGATGTTTCTTAGACCTTGCAAGTCCTAATATTTAGATTATTTAATATTTTATTAATTTACAATATTGTCAGTATGTTGACTCATCATGCAAGCTATGAATTGAAAATTGTGCCGGGATTCAGACACCATATTGTGGTGTGACTTTAGTACATAATTTTCCATAAACCATTATGGTTTGTTGTTTTGAGCTCTCCTATTTGTTTGGTTGCTTGGATTGAGATTGTGTGAAGATGATTTCTTTTGTTGAGCTTTGCTATCAATTTTCTTCCAAAAGAGCAAAGTGTTGATCTCCATATTAAGGCAATGGTTTGATATTATAATATAACTTTATTGCTAGGGATGCATTGGTTCCATACATGGAGGCTAATTTTTTCTCAAAAGGATTTTCCCAAGGTTTATTTGCGTATCTCTCTTTTGTGTTGTTTTCTTGTCTTATTCTAGCTTATTTCAAATTGCTAATTTATATATCATTATGTTGTTGAAATTGTTTTATATTGAATATCTTGCATTTCTCTCCTTAAGGTTGATGTAGGAAATGCTTGTGTCCTAATTTTGGTATATGGGCATAGTTCGTTTGCATGTACATCAAGCTTTTGGTTTGTAAATATTTCAATATGGGCAATCCAAGCATGGTATATTCCTCACAAAATCTATATAAACATTTTCCCCACCCATCCTAAGGGTTTGGTTCCTATGGTAAATATTTTAGAGTATCAAAAGAACTCTATTTTTTCATTTCCCAAACCAATATTTATCATAGATGAAATGCATAGGTGACATCTTCAATCTAAGAATTATTGATGATGGATTTTCTAGAAGGTGAATATATTTTTTTCATTCAAATTAGTGAAAAAAAATATTGATGGGGCAAAATAAAATAACTTTGCTTTAGTGACCACTTTGCACACAAAGGAAGACCTAATATTATAACATTGCTCAACTTTAATTATGCCGAAAGGCATCTACAATGACATCAAAATGTTCGTAAACAAAAATTCTTTTTTGAAACAATTTGACATGCAAATGACATGTAAATGCATGAAATATACCATGTTTCAGCTTTTGTGGGGGTGTTATTTTATTACTCCAAATAAAATAGAACCCTCGTCACTTGTCTCCAGCTAGATTCACAGCTTTTTGCATGCGGGACTTTAATAGATTTGTATTCTTGGTGTTTAGTATTTTAGAATAACATTTATTTTACAGATGATTCTCTCGACATATTTTACATATATTTTTTAAATATAGGTATACTAGTTTTTATATTTTTGGGACAACAGTTTATTCTCTAATGTCTTTAAAATGTTTATTCTCTAATTGTTGTCCACATATATTAGGCAAACATGTAGCATTTTTCATAACCAAATTAGGTCTTTGAATTTTGATTCTTTACTTCAATTTTTCTCCGTTTCTACTCATAGTCTACTAACATCCCAATTATGCAAAGACTAGCACTAGAATTCTGATACCTACTTCATAGATATGTTTAAGGTTTTATCTATGATTTTCTTCTAAATCCTCATGTAGCCTAATAATTTCAATTCTCAATAGATATGAGGATTTGTAGGTTTCAGAGATTTTGGATTACAGCTCTTGAACCTGAAATTCCCAATTGCTTTGTATTATCTTTATGAAATTATCCTCACTACTGAAAAGGCTCCAATATATAAGGCTTGGTTTTCCTAGATACCTTTCATGCAAAGACACGGAATTTTTTTATTTATTTTGCTATTCAAAACCCTGTCACTTGGAGCCCATTTCTATGAGTATGGCTTTCTTTGGTGGTTATGCAATGGCATGAATAGACATTAAATTTGGCACATCTGTATGATTAGCAGTTTTCTCTAACTACAGAAAATTTGAAATCGTGCTACTTTAAATGAATCTTGTGAAGCAATTTTTTTACTTGGGACTTAAAAAAATAATCCACATTCATATTTTAGTATTATACACAATGGCATGGATATATTACTAAGATTTGCCTCAGTTGCATGATTAATATTTTGCTCAAACTATGTAAAGGTCTAATATGTTATTTTAAGTGAATCTAATGAAGCAATACTTTACTGGGACTACAGATAAATATTTTTCATCACGTGCTTACGTCAAAACCAATCCAAGATGGACTGAGTTACACGCTTATAGAATCTTTCTCATTAAAATAATGCTCTTTGTGCACTGATAGTAGCATCACTGGACCTATCTCGTTGGCCCTCCCAGAACAAGACTTAGTCCACTTCTACAAGAGAGTCCACTATTACAATACCCATCAACCTATAAGATGGCGTATTAGAGACCATCTTCCAATTTACGGAGTGAATGAGCTCCTAGAGGATGCTAAGGTCACCGTGCAATCCTCTCATCCAGTTAGATGAGATTTTGAAGTTTGATCTGTCACTTGCATCATAATTAGATGCAGCATATCAAATTATGTTCACATCTAACATACTAGTCAGTTATAAAGGAGAGGTTTAAATTCTTGTCTACTCTTTCAAAAATTTAATTGTAATAAGGAAGTCGAATGAACACACTTTTTGACTTTATATAGCTTGAATACTCCTGTAAATTGATCAAGCTGAACGTACTGTTTTCTTATTCCTGCCTCTTCACAAGTCGATATATTCTTGACCACATGAAGCTTAACATCAAAGCAGCAGTATTAGCCAACATGGCATATTTAAGAAATTGCTATAAACATTGAATTTTTTGATTCCCAATTCTTTTCACATAAAGTGATACATATTATATTTGGTCTCAATTAGATTGTTTATCCAAAATTTCCCCTAATTTTATGAATTATTCGATCAAAAGATTCTGCACGTTCAATAATTCTTAATTTTTCTCTACATAACTTTATTGCTACAGAACTATCGATTAATGTTATTCACACCATTGCCGTTGAACAAATCTTGACTACCATCGATCTCATTAAGGTATTTAGTTTCGTTTAGGTTCAAACTATCTTGTCTGATAACTTGATGTAACCGTTACAAGTGATTTCTGTAGGCATATCGACAGCAGGATGTTAAGAATCTTAGTTAAAATCTTTTGTATTTGCAACAAATAGCGAAGATCAGTCATAATACTAAAAGCTAAATTTGTTATGCACATCTGACTGAAAGATAGGGATCAAAGTTTAAAAAATGAATAACAAATTCAAATAGAGAATATAATAATTTTTTAGGTCACATCAAATGGCATGAACCATAATGCTGCCAATTTTATAAATATTAAAGTTCACATATATACAGCTCGTTGAAGATAGTTGGTTAAGTGGAGCAAAACTCAATATGTTGATAGCAAAAAATACATGACGCCACCTTATACTGCATATAATGATATATATACAGACACAGTATCAGACCACAAAACTAATTTCTTATAACCGGTTCAATGGATAATAGCATGTAAACCCATGCAGTTCCAAATCAAACTGTTAAGCTTACACTCTAAAAGAAACAAAAAATATTGGTCTAGAAAACCATTTGTACATAAATGACAATTTGACCATTTACTTGACAAAGATTCCCAATTTACAACATAATCTTTCACAATATTTTCAAGGACGTGCATTGGCTAACAGCACAGAATCAGGTTGCTCCAAGTTTACAAACTGCAAAATTGAGAACTTGGTGCTTGGAAATGTACTGCCCACACGACAAAGTCATTCCAATCTGCGTCGATACATCAAAACCTAGCAAAGCACAATCAAATGTATTAAACTCAAACTCTGCAACACAGAAAAATATTTTAATTAATTTCAGTTTTGCAAGTGCTATATTTTTTCAAGTCTATGGACCTCACTTGTTGCACACAGACTGAAAAATCAAATTACTGCTGCTTCTATTAATGTCAGCCACTCAGAGAGGATGCAACCTCCAATATAAAGCTATTTTGAGGAGGCAAACCTCCCAATTAAATAAAAAATACACACAACACATTATGTTCTAAACGGTTTTCTTTGAGTTTGGAACAATGGAATTTGACAATCAATTAATCCATGATCAACAAGTATTTGTAGTATAATATTAAAATTACAAAGTAACAAACAGAACACAACAGCTGGTATGACTGATTGTCAGATGCAAATTTCATGGCATGATATTCATTGACACTGGTTCTCGTCTGTCTCTCCTACAACTGGACCATGACCAACCCTATATGCACAGCCTGGTCCTCAATAATGTGTCAGCTTCTCGAACTCTACATTCCACCATGTTGTTGGACTCTTCTTGTACTCGGTTGTCTTGTGATGATGAAGAATAAGGCATACCGTTCAACCACAAGCTTGACTGCTCTCTTGGAGATAAGCCTATTCCTCTTGCTATAGTGAATGGAGAATGCAGATCAACTACTCTTAGCATCAAAGTAACTTTAAACCTATGAAAAGAGGCAAACAGATAATGTGTGTATCAATGATGGAGGCCCATACAACTGCAACCAACTCAATGGGTTTTCCTCTGTGAAACTTTGCCTATCTATCTTTGCCAAACTCATGTAGCCCATCAGTTTGGTAAATCTGGTCCACTTGTGTCAGATCAGCATGACTTCTTCTGTGCTAACATCTTAATTGCCTTCATCAACACCCTCTTCACCTCCACATCATCTATGGGGAGAAGTCTACCAAGCCTTTGTGTGTACCACTTTCAATTAAATGCGTGAGCAGCCATGTGCAAAGAAGTGTTTAGCTTCTCCTACCATTTGGTTGAGCATCCTATCAATGCACTCATGCATCTTCCCAAGGCTGGGGCTATGAAAGTCTCCATATTTGATCACCATGAAAACTGAGGATACAGAGATTATGTACTTGGCATCTAAGTAAAAAGTGGTGGTTCACCAATTCCTTCAACCTCAACCATGGTAACCGGGAGGCGCGTCTCGGAAATGGAGACATTTCTCCAATACTGGAGACATCCCTAGAAACGTCCCAATGCACAGGGTTCTTTTGGCTGCCATCTCCGAAGTCTCCTAACCAGAAATTGATGTCTCCCACCAGAAAGCTTAGGGCAAAATGCGTTAAAAGGCAAGAAAGGAAGGCAAATAAGCTTGCATAATGTTTCATGTTGATATTTTGGATGATACAAAAATCCATGCAAAGTTATAGTGATCGGATCTACTGACAGTGTAGCCTTTTTGAGAGAGGCATAAACAATTATATGACTGATTTCCTGTCATTGTAATGGTCGAAAGAGAAATTGCTTTTACTATTTACTTTTCTTGTATGACTAATTTACTGTTCTTATTTTCGAAGTTTTGTCATGATATTTTCTGGAAATTATTAAATTATTAAAAAAATGGCATCTCCAAGTACCCCCATCTCCTGGTGGCTATGCCCTCAACCCTTGCTCTATCTTGGAATCAGTGGGCAGTTCCACTCTTGTGTTATAATCATTAATTCGAGGGCTCTTATAACTCAACCATCCTTTCCAATAAAATGAAGTAGGATGCCTAATTGGTTTCAACAAGTTTGATGACAACTCCTTGAACAATCATTTACCCCAAAAAAAGGTGTCTCTTTATATTTGCAAAGCAAAGTAACACCTCCAATCCCTCCATTTCTAGGTTAATTCAATGTCTTCAACACATTTGGGTCTATATTATTCAATCTGGGCACATTGTGACACTTAGGTACATGCCTTCACTATGTATGAGTGTTGGCAGATACTAGCGTACCGCAAATAGCATTATACCACCATATATGTTATTCTCCTATGCCACAAAGAAGTTTGTGGTGACATACAAGAGAGCACAACATCTGACAAAGAGATACAAGAATGTTGTGTGATATCCAAAAAGAGAGTTAGGCATTGCACATAAGGCTGTGTGATACTGCACACTACACTAGTGGTCTTGTGGTACCAACAAGAGTATTAGACACTTTAAAGAGAAATAATAAGTTTTGCAATACATCATGAGAGTCATTTCTTGACCCATATATGGGTTATATATCACTTAAATAGCCTTAAAAACACCATAACATGCCTAAATAAGCTATAAACAGGATAACATCAGGAAAAGGGTGAAATTGTGGAAAGAAGATGTAAGGATATGATGGAAAGGCATGCTGAAGAGGCATAAAGAGGCTATGTAAGGGAGAAGTGAGGGGTAAGAGCATGAAACATACGAGTTATATGGATGACTAGAGTGAAAGATATACAAGAGATGGGTTAAGGAATAGAATATTATATGATAGAGAGTATAGCATAGAATAGAACATAAGAGTATAGTAGAAAATAACATACATAAGAGACAATGGATTGTATACGTAATCACTTAAGCATCTGTGATGTATATATCTATGCATGTTGTATGAAGAGACAATGAGACAATGAAGAGAGATGATGAGAGAAAAATAAAACATACTCAAGAAAGGAAAGAAAGGTACCGAAGAGAATCGAAAAGGTGCAAAAGGATCAAAGGAGCATATTTGGAGAGCTGCTGATAGTGAAACCCCTAAAAAAGGAATCAAAGGGATGCTCCAATGACATGGCACTCGAGAACATAGATGAATCTGATTGGTCAATAACCAAAATAAGAATAGCAAAAAAAACCCTTACTGAGATGATAGAATAGTTGAAGGAGTATGAGGCAACAATGAACTTAGATGAGTTGGACCCTCTTTTTATGGACACTATGGAGGCAATGGCAAGGAAGAGTCTTAGATAGAGGTTCAATTGGAGATGAGATATCTAAACCAAGGATTGCTTGCTAATGAAAAACTTGTTTGGTTCCATCCTAGGATAGCAATACTTGAAAGGTTTGAGGAGTTGGTGACCCCAACTTCTAGAGGGAGCACTTTGCATCTCAATGAAGCCCAATGGAATACTAAAGTGAGTGGGTATGATGGAATGTAAAAGAGGGAAGGAAAGAGGAAATTATAATTCCAAAGAGAAAATGAAAGAAAACAATCCAACAAGAAGATGAATAAAATTGCTAGGAATTTGGAGTTTGCAAGACAAACCTTGGTGATGTTCGGTGAAAATAGGCCCCATGATGAAGTGATTAATAACTCAAGCATTATTAAAAAAAATTACTAAATAATGATAAATTACCAAAAGTTGCATCTTCTAAAAAGACCCCACAAGGAGATGAAGCCCTTGGACCAAATGTCACCTCCCATGCCATCTAAGTCGAGAAAAATCTCTAAAAAAGAGATAAATAGTGAATCCTTGCTAAGGCTGGAGGAAGCAAAAGCAACAAGTGAGTTTGTGATAGGTCATGGTAAAATATTAGAAGATTCTTTGAGACAAGTTTGCCCAAAGACAAGGGTTGTGTGAGGAAGCTAGTGAAGCAACAAGTTGTGAAGAGGTAGAAGGATCCTAAAGAATTGACACAAAGGTAAATAAAGCTTAAATAATTAAGTGACAAAAACTCAAAGAGGAATAAAAATTCAGAAAATCAATATAGTGGGGTGTAGGAAAGAATTTGAAAAGCACAAAAGCAGAACTAAAACACCTATAGAGTGGCCTCAAACAGAATAAAGCTTCTTGTCTTTGGGAAAGACACCAAAGAGGTTTGTGAACAATTGTATGGCCAGATTAACTTTACAACTGTGGGAACCATCAAGGATAACACACTAAAATTGTACATGGTGTCTTGAGCCTGAGGAAACATGAGACAACCTAAGGACTCTATTTCTAAAATTTATAGTCTCTTGAAATTCCCTTAGAGAGTGTATGTCAAATGCGGGAGATGTTACAAGGAAAAAATGTGTCAGTAAAGGACTAAAAACTAAAACCCCCAACTGAAAAAAAAAAGGATTGTTTTGTTTCAAGTTTGAAGTTTGAATCCCTATATCAAGGTGATAGCTGAGGAAAGGCATTCCCAACCTAAAAGGATGTGATGAAGATGGACACCAAAATAGAGTCCTAGTCATGGAAACAAGGAGAGTCATTAGATAAAACTGAAATTGAAAAGTTACTGCTGGAATTGAAACAATTGAAGTATACAAAAGAGATAGTTGCATAGGGAGATAACAGGGGAGTGTCGCCTATATCAAGAAGAAACATGATTTGGTTTAGCCACTGTTCTACTTAAGGCCACTTATCAAATGAGAGCTCAATCATTGAGGGTGTGAAGAGAGTTATTGCACTAAGGTTGGAGTTGGCACAAAACCCAAGAAACCTAAGACTATGTGGTGTAGACTTTACAAAGTATGGGATAATCATATTGCAAATGAGTGCCAACTACTAATCTATGGTGGAAATGAAAGATGTGAGCCATGGTGTGATGGGTAATCTTTGAGTGAGGTTCAACGCCAACAAAGATTTAGTAGATCTCCAAATGTGGTAGCAGGATTTCTCTATGAGGAACCACAACCTACCCCTTACTTGAGGTAGGCGAATCAATGAACCATGTGGTGCTACAAATTCAAGATGCAAGACCCTCTACAAGCCATCATGAAGAACATATACATAGAGAAAACAAGGGTGGATACCACAACATCAACAAAAAGGGTTACAGTAGGGAAAGAGGCTAGAGAAGGCGAGAAGATGTTACATTTTTTTCAATTCCAATAAGGCAACGAGTGCAGGTGAGATCAAGAGAAAGATATCATGCAAATTTTGTAGTGAGAATTTGCATGATGTATTTAGTTGTCCAAAGGCAGTGAAAATCATGCAAGCGTGGAGCAGCTCCAAGTACAAAAAGTGATGGGTTGTCTAGGCTTAATGTAGCATATGGTGCAAAAGTGACGATGAAAATTTCCAAGAAAGGACCTAATGCCATGTGGTATGAGAAGGTAGATGGAGAAAGTAAAATGGAGATAAGGGAACCCTCTATGAGAAAGGAGAGAATATAGAAAGGACATATAGAGGAATGAGAGCCTAAGAAAGAAGGCCATTAGAAACTTGAAAAAGAAGGAAAATGAAACTATGAGAAAGGAGAGAATATAGAAAGGACATATAGAGGAATGAGAGCCTAAGAAAGAAGGCCATTAGAAACTTGAAAAAGAAGGAAAATGAAACTATGGTGTTCACTTGGGTGGGGATCGACACCAATAAGAAGAAATAAATAAGAAGAAATAGATGTAGAAGATATCAAAAGAACGAGAAGATGAAGAAGTAAAATACTCCAAAAGGGAAGAAATGATTTGGCTATGACCAAATCGAAGGAAATTATTGAAAAATAGTAGAAAAAGGAGGACAAAAAAGCTTGCTTTTCAAAAAAGGAGGTATAGAGATTAAAGGAGTTGGATAGTGTAGTGGAAGAAGAAAACATTGTTGGAGAAACTTAATGAATTTCCAAAATTTTAAAATTGTTTTTTCTTTTTTTCTGATAAAATTTTAATGTCATGTGCGGACCTGATTGGGTATCCATTTTCTAACCAATAGCAAGAAAGGAACTTTGGCTTTCCTTTAAAATTGTACTACCAACGATGACTCATTCCATTCGCTTCATCTATGGGAACTGCTCATTCGAATTCTCCACTGTACTAAATCTTTAAGCTTCAATGTCCCCAGGCTGAGGTCTGTCCCTGGTGAATAGGAAGCCTGCTTAGTCATAACATAAAACTCTCCTCTATGAATCAGGAACTTTTCTTTCTCGATCCCAGCATTGAACATCTGATTCAGGTTCTCACATGCCATCCATAAGTATCGATCCTCGACATCTTCATTAAATTGCGTCAAGTTGTCATATCCCGCACATTTAGGTACAAATGTGTATCTATCAACGTATGCCTCCCTGAAAGCGCGAGTTAAATATAAGGCATTCAAAGTTGAATCGATCCAACCGGTCCAAAGAGACCTGCTTGGCACTATACCAATGAAAGAAAAAGCAATTTCATTATCCAGTATCAGAATACGTTCAACCAACGCTCTCTCAATCATTATGCTATATCCCTTCAACAATCTTTCCTACCTCTGGTTTCGGGCCACAAAAACGAGACAAGATCAAATCTTACATAAACAGCAAATCTTCTGAGGGTCTCTCCCTGTAAAATTTCTTCCCATCCAATTCCACAATAACCTTTGCTTCCTTAAACTGCTCAAACGTGCTTATCCATTCACTCGATGCCCTGACTATGTAGTTCGAGAGACACTGTCGTCCTTCATGTGATCCCTAGCCGCTATATTTGACAGAACATTGAACAAGGGAGCAGAAGAGGCCTGCTCCAGTGCATCCAGCATCATTACTCATCTTCTCATATGCTTCTTCCGTTGAAAGCAGCTTAGTCCCGTAACCTACCGTTGCTGTTAAATATGGCAGTCTCTGGTAGTAGCTCCCCACTTCCCACCCTATCAAACAGGCTCCACATAGTTTCTTCAACCAAATCCTTCAACCCTCTATTCCCTTTAATACCAAAACATCTAAGATACGGTCCTGTGCAGGATCGTCGTATAATGCTTAATTTTGCAACTTGAGCGTCCATCAAGAACCTGCAAACCTGTTTCATAATGCGTTCAGGCGGTTGCAATAGCTTTAGCAGCAAACAAAGAAAAGGGTTCTCTGAGCCTAACGCTTTCCAAAACTGTCTTCGCATCGTAAAAGATTTCTAAATGCATCAGTCGAAGACCGCCGGAACTTATTCTTGGCTAGTTTCCAATCATCTATTTATCAACCGCCGATGATTTCCGCAAGCCTGTTTCATAATGCGTTTGGGCGGTTGCAATAGCTTTAGGCTCTGGAGAACCCATGACCACGAGGATCTGCACCCGAGGATTCTCCCTTAGATTGCAGACGGCAACCAGCCCCACCTTGATCCGCTGGGTCAGCCCTTCCTTTATCCTTGCGCCCTTCTGGGTGAAGCTCTCTGACAACTGTTGGCTTAATGAGTTTATCAACATGTCTGTCATCACGTTCCTCGGGTTGGGTTCTCTCTTCCCCACTGGCACCCCGATCAACAGAGACACTCTTCTCCCATGTGGCATCATCCACAGCTGCTCCTTTTCCCTCCTCTTATAATGCTTAATCTCCCTCTTGCAGAACTCCTTCAGGTGGTGTCTAATCAAATCTTGCTTACAGAATTCCGCTTTGTGATTCCTGGTATTGCGATTATCCTTCTCATCTTCTGTTGCATGTTTCTGCCCAAAATTATACCGCGCTGCAGCCATGTACTTATCATCCAGTTTCCGTAACTCATGGTTCATTTCTCTCTGAGCCTTCGCTATCTTGGCCCTTAGCTCGTCTATTATCTCTTCATATTTCGCCCTCGTACGTTTCATTTCTTGAGAGAGAACACTGGCTTCCGCATCCAGTAACTCTACAGCAGCAACGTCACCAACAGTATGTCCAGCAATCGCCTTCGGCTTCAGCTTATTTTCCCTTTGTTGCCGTTCAACAATCTGTCTACCTTCACCCTTCTTCGCCCAGCAAGCAAAATGTACAATATCCCTGGGTGAGAGTTCAGCTAACAATTTAAACAAACCAGCCTGGCACGCAGCACCGTAGACATCCCTCAAACCCTGATCAGCATAGAAACCCAACAAAGTACCCTGATCAGCACCCGCGTCTCCTTTACAAACTCCTCCTTTGTAATGAAAGTTTTCCTGGATTTGGTTCTCGAACTGGCCCACCATCGGAAGTCGCGCCGCCTTCAGCTTGTTCACGATCTCGCTGAGCTCCATCGATTGGAGAAAGTTCTATGCAAAATTTTAGAATCGTTGGTGTGAGCATGGTATATTAGATCCTTATTTAGGTCAATTGCCCTTTTTTTCAAAAATCATAGGATTAAGAAACTTGTCATGTT
The DNA here is from genome assembly GCF_030272615.1 of Cryptomeria japonica. Lineage (NCBI taxonomy): Eukaryota > Viridiplantae > Streptophyta > Pinopsida > Cupressales > Cupressaceae > Cryptomeria > Cryptomeria japonica. The sequence continues at coordinate 243,662,386 of NC_081412.1, forward strand.
CTTGGAATGTCTTAGGATTTCATTTTTGTCTATATAAAAAGTTTCTTCAATATATATTGTATTAGTTTATTTATATATCTAATAAATTCTCTAGCTTTATAGCATTTTCACTACTCTTTTGTTGTGAAAGGTTGTTTTGGTTGCAAGTGATCCCTTGGGTTGCATTTCCACTACTTCTATTTTTTATGTCGCGAGGTTCCAATTTCACACATTACAATCTCTAATCTATATACATGAGTCTATCATTGCAAAATCATGTTTCTTTCAATTTATCCTTTTGTAATCACCATGAAAAAAGGAAGCAACAAGTCTTTGAAGATGGCATCTTGAAACATCTCACATGGCTTCATCCCTTGCCCCATCTAAATGAATTTGTCCCCAAGCCGAATACACCTGATCCAAATATAACATGGGGAGACATAAATGACCATGTCCTCAAAATAATTGGTAGCAGTGTTGATTTTGACACTATGTTCCATCTCACAAATTGAATGCTCATGCATTCTTTGGATCACAATTTCGGAGGTCTATGCAAACCCACATCACTCTCCATTCCCAGAATATTTTCTTATGGACAATCTTGTGCCCCTTAATGAATGTGATAACCTACCATATGATAATGATATAGAACAACTTGATTATTTAACAAGTCTTGATAGTTGTGATGACATTGAGGCTTCCCTTGATGCTCCTCCTCCCACAAAGACATCCGTTGTTTCTTTTGCTTCTATAACTCCCTCTCAATGGACTTGTCCCTAAACCAAATACACCTAATTGGAAGATAGCATGGGAAACATAAATTATTATGTCTTGGGATTAATTGGTAGTAATATTGATTATCATTGTGTTCCATCTCACATATTGCCCATGCATTCCTTGCCTGAAAATTTGGGAGACCTATGGAAACCCATATTGCTCTCCATTCCCGAAAGATCTTTTTATAGATATTCATGTGCCCCTTGACGATTATGATAACATACCATATGATAATGATACAAAAAAGCAACTTGATTATTTGGTAGTTCTCAATAGTTGTGATGAATTGAGGTACCTCGTGACACATACCATTGGTTGGAGAACAAAGTTTGGGTAGAAGGCACGCTGGCAAGGTAAAGTGTATCATTTCTACATGCCTCCACAAAGGTGAACTTGAGCCACTCTTGAAAGAGTTGGCCAACAGAGCTAGAACTGGTTGCCACTATAACAATGTAATCCCTACAAACCTAAAACAAGTTTGGAAAACAAACATTCAACAGTACGTTCTAGAATCCAGATAAATGAAACTAAAACAATTTTTAAATCACTGGTTTATGTTGAAAATTTTCAGTTTCATTCAAAAATACAACTTCATTGAAAATCTTGATTTCCAACAAATGTTAAGCCTCTTGCAGTGTTGCTTTACCACTCCAATTTCTTCACTGATAATAAATGGCTCCCTTAATGATCACTTTGTATCTGAAGGGGTCCTTAGGAAGGGAGAGCCACTTTCCCTGTATTCGTTCGTCATCTTGGCAAAAGTGCTTGGTAGAAATATAGCTCAAAATATTAGTTAAGGCAGTTAAAAAAAAATTTAACTAGCTTCTTCCTTAAGTCCTATTTCACATCAACAATTCATGGATAACACTATTCTTCTCGAGACAGCCAATATTGCTGAAGCTAAGGAATAGAAAACCATTCTCTCTCATTTTGTTGTTGCTTCAGGACAAGAAATCAACTTCGATAAGAGTGGATTATTCTTCTTCAATATCAATCAGGCCCTTCAAAACCAAATAGCTGCTACGATAGGCTGCAACATAAATCAATTCCTGCTACATACTTGGGAACTCCTCTAAGTTATGGAAGAATTCGTAATGACAATTGGAACAATTTAATAAAGAAAATTCGGGGGAAACTTGTTGCTTGGAAGGACTGCCTCTTAAGCCAAGTAGGAAACTTAAAAATTATCAAAAGCTCTCTCTAGAGTATCCTTATGTACTTGTTATCCTCTTCAAAATTGCTCGCTTCTTGGCTGAAAAAGTGGACAAGATTCAGTTTAGATCTCTTTGGTCTATAGCAGAGGTTAAGAAAAAAAAATGTTTTGTGGCTTGGGATTGTATTTGCCTCCTGAAAAGTTATGGTGGGCTGGGGTTGTGTAAAACTAAAGAAATGAACAGTGCCTTGATCAATAAGATGGAAATCTTATGACAACTAAGAGTGAGTGGAGCGAAATCATGAAGGTTCAATATTTGAGCAATCAAAATGACCTCTCTCTTATTTCTTTGTCTAGTCTCCCTATTGGATCAGTGATTTGGAAAAATATTATGAAGACTAAACAGCTGCTAAGAAAAATAGAAGGTAAAAGGTGAGTAATGAGGAACATATCTGATTCTGGGAGGATCATTGGATTTCGCAAGATCCCATTGATCTCTCTTATCCTTGTGCTCAAGCCAGCAGGGAGAGAACCCTTTACAATGAGGCCTAACAGCCTTATATATAAAACTGGTTGCAAAAGTTGTTGGAGCATTAAAAAACTGTTGATCACACCATCTAGAAGTGTTGCAAGCCATAAGGAAGTTGGGAAGACCTCGGAAGCACAGGTTGCCGAAGTTAGGAAGACTTAGGCTTGGGATCTTGGAACTTCGGGATTCCGGAGTTCTGGAGATTCCGAAGTTCCAGGGAAGAGGGAAAAGGCTAAGGAAGGAACTTCCTCTAGACAAGACAACACTTCACACTTCATAATTCCACTGCTTTTCTCCTTGATCAACTGGGGCAGCGCTGGTCCATGGATCGTATCTCTGATCGGTTCTCACTGATGGACCAAGGGTGCCATAAAATGACAACATTTTTGGCGACCTCTGTAGGATGCTTTCCTGCTAAGCATGAAGTCCAAAAGCCTTGAGCATCCATTGGGCACTGAGTCATTGAAAAGACCCAAAACATGTGCGCCATCACTTGGAGGGAAACTGGAAACTAGAGCACACATTCTCTTAAGGAAAATGCGGCAGGTGCAAAAGCACTTATGAAAGCAATACAACCTCTAATCTACTATTTACATTGCTTTATATGGAAAGGAAATTAAACAAAGCCATTGACTGGCTTATCAAAATAGCTGCCTTTCCTAACCAGCTATTGATGCTCTTCATGTTTGTGGACAACCAGCCAAGAAAAGAAAAATGATAGGCACCCGACAAGTTGTTGGAATGCCTCCCAAAGCTTGAGAACAATGAAGTTCACCCATGTTTGAATGTTGTCCTCCTCAGGTGGATGGGTGAAAAGAACTTGCTCTCCTTGATGCTCAACTTCATGCTTAGAGGTAAGCATGACATGGGACGACCTACAGAGCTCAATCTGTGCCAGATGCCTGATTGGACACCCTCTTGAAAATTCTAAGTTCAAGCAAAAAACATTGAACTCGCTATCTTGCTCAACTGCCTTGATATCTTGTTGGCTGGCAGGGGTTGGCATTAATGACTCATCTAATGAAGTGTGCATCTCTTGTTGTTGTTTCTCATGGCTCTCTTCCACTTGAGGAGACGATGATCGGATGTGGATGGATGAGCAAAAAAATTCCAACTCATCCTAGAATTGATCTTCATCAATCTCCTCCATGCTTCGCTTCATGCTAGGAAACGCCCCCACATCACAACAATCTTGATGATTATGGGGAGAAGTATGAAGCTCCTCCCTTTGGAATGTTGGTTCTATTGTGATGTTACGCATAGGTTGAAAGACACCCCTATGCATGTCAACCGTTTCATCCTTGAGGAAAAAATTGTACCCATGCTTTGCCACTTCTAGCTCAGTCTCATGCTCATGTTGCAACTCCCCATCATCCTTGACTTCCATCTGCTGATGATTTGAGACCTCATCAACCATGGGCATGTCCTCTTCCTCAATCTTAAAGAAGAAAGGAAGCTCATCAAATAAGAGGAATGAATCCTCTTCCTTGTTGTCATTGTTTGCCTGGATAGAGGTTCCTTGAGAGTGATTATCTTCAATCACCTCATGCAACAAGCCTAACAATGCACCCTCATGAGCACGTGAGAGCTCACAAATGGCAGGCTGCAACTCCCCCTTCTCCCGCTCGCTGGCACAATCAGCCCTCCATATGACAGATCTGCCCTTGAAGAGCAAAATAGTATCAGGACAAGAGGGTTGAGTGGGTGAAAATTTTTGCAAGGGAAGCTGAGGCATTTGAATTTCTTGCATAGGGGAAGACCCCTGAGGTGGGCGTCACTGTGAGATAGTGGATTGGGAGCCTCTAAATTTTGGGATGTTGAATCTTGGAGGTTCAATCAAAGGCTTAGAGGGTGCCCCTTGTCTGAAACTTGGAATTTCAAACATGGGCACGTTAGGGGTAGACCTTTCTTCCTGCATGAGCTGCCTCTCTCGAGCTGCTAATTGTCTAATTTGTTCCTCACAGACAACAAACTGCTCTGCGAGAAATTGCTCATGTCGTTGTTTCTGTGCCTCTTCATGTTGTCGTTGGAGTTGGGCTTGATGAGCAAGTTGAGCCTGTCGTAGATAGCTAGTTGTCTTTCTCTAGGTCGATGGCCTTGAGTTGCTCCTAGAAGCTTTGCATCATACTTCTGATGCTCAGGTCTTCTAAACTTTTCACATTTTGATGTTGGCTGGGCGGATGTGGATGTTGAATGGGAGCAAAAGAGGCATCTTGGGGTTGTTGATAAACATATGATGGATGCCAAGAAGGTTGACTTGGGGTGGGTGGGTGGTAAGCACTAGGAAAGTACCCACCTACTACTGAATTGGAGCTGCTTGGGTCGAAACTAGGAGCAGTCCTAGTTTGATGTTGTTGGCGAGGAGGCGGATAATAACCTACATATTCTTGAAATGGAAGGAGAAAAGGGCATTGCTCATAATATCCTTCCATGACAGTAGCATAGAGAAGGCCAAAGCCTATTTAAAAGATGTTGCAAATAAGAGTAATAGGTATGCCCTAACCAGAGAGTTGGGTACATACTAGTAGGTGCACCAATTTGATTGAACTACAGAGTCGCCAGGTGCTTGAAACGCGCCTCTTGAAGGCTAACTGTACTGAACAACGCACCAACCTTCAGCTTGATGAAGAACATGTCCCATCGAGCGTGCTAAAAACTGTTATCACAAAAGCTTGCACCCTTGCTGAGCTATCAACTCAACAACCTCGTGAAACATGGAAACAACCCTGAAGTGTGGGACCTTGCGCAAGGGGTTGAATCTCCGGAGAAGGTCGGCTTCCTTCTCAATCCAAGTGCAGGTGTTGAACCAACTCAACACTTCAAATCTTACTTCTAAGCCTATTCTAACAACTTGCAGAGGAAAAAGGAAGAGAGAAATGCTTAAAATGAAAGGAGGTGATGCACCAAGATAAGAGATGTTTCTCTTTCCACCCAAAATGGCACAAAGAATCAACTGAAATACCCAAAAGATGCACAAACTTCAGTTGCATGAATGACCTTAACGCACGTATGGAGGTTAGAACTTGCTGAATGTCAAGAGGGAAGAAGGTTTCCCACAAGTCACACCCAGAAATAGGTTAACATAGCATATATGTGAAAGAAAGCCACAAACATACACTTATTATGAAGGTAAGAACACATACACAACATTCATAAGTTGAAGTAAGGAAAGAATGATGATTTCAATTCATTCAAAGGCCAATGGCCAAACTTACAGTTGTAGAAATAGAAGATAAATACAAGTCTTCAAGAGAAGTGAAAGAGCATAGAATAGCTCAAGCCAGTAGAGAGAGAACCCTTTACAATGAAGCCTAACAACCTTATATAGAAAACTGGTTGCAAGAGTTGTTGGAGCATTAAAAAACCTTGAGTGTTGATCACACCATCTAGAAGTGTTGCAAGCCATAAGGAAGTTGGGAAGACCTCAGAAGCACAGGTTGTCGAAGTTAGGAAGACTTAGGCTTGGGATCTCAGAACTTCGGGATTCCGGAGTTCTGGGGAAAAGGAGAGGAGACTAAGGAAAGGAACCTCGGAACCTCGGAACCTCGGGGTTCCGGAGTTTCGGAGAAGGGAAGAAGAGACTAAGAGAAGAGAAGAGGAGACTAAAGAAAGGAACTTCGGAACCTCGGGATTCTGGAGTTCCGGGGAAGAGAGAAAAGGCTAAGGAAGGAACTTCGTAACCTCGAGGTTTCGGAGTTCTGAGGAAGAGAGAAAAGGCTAAGGAAGAAACTTCAGAACCTCAGGGTTCCGGAGTTCCGAGGAAGAGAGAAAAGGCTAAGGAAAGGAACTTTGGAACCTCGAGGTTCCGGAGTTCCAGGGAAGATGAGAGAGGCAAAGGAAAGGAACTTCGAAACTTGGGGGTTTCGGAGTTCCAGGGAACTAGAGAAAAGGATAAGGAAGGAACTTCGGAATCTCGGGGTTTTGGAGTTCCGGGGAAGAGGGAAAAGGCTAAGGAAGGAACTTCCTCCAGACAAGACAACACTTCACACTTCATAATTCCATTACTTTTCTCCTTGATCAACTGGGGCAGCACTGGTCCATGGATCGTATCTCTGATTGGTTCTCACTGACAGACCAAGGGTGTCATAAAATGATAACATGACCAAAATACCTATTTCCTAATTTTTTTGTCTTCCTTAGTCCAATTTTGTATGTGTGTTCTTTTCCACTATTTAGGTCTAAGGTTCATAAAGTCTTTTAGCAAGGAGGCATGTCCAACCTTCTAAGTATTTGGAGTTCCTTGTCTACACATGCTCTTCCATCCAAATCTGATCTTTTCTTAGTCCCCACCTAACTTTCGAACTTCGCCATCCTTGCATGCCTTCCCACTCAATTTTATTCATCCTTATGCTTGTCGTACTCCCTCATCTACACATATCTCCTATCCATCCCCCACTCATTTCCCTTTCCTTGTCAAAGTTTTGGACTTGACCTTGCCAACATGCCGCCTCAAATTCCAGTCCTCAACTAGTGCTATGTGTCACAAGGTATCTACAAACCTCAAACTCTGACCACTCTCACCATTTTTCACTGTTCATTCCACCTACCCCGTGAGACAATGCATCATGATGCTTCAGCAATGGTACCAAATTGCCAACAAACTTTTTTACTTGGAGGACGTGGCTCCAGCTATATTTTCCATAGAAAGAGTTGAGTATACTACCCTCGGGGCGATTAATGTGGTAGTTAGGGTTTGTATTGGTGTGAACAGGTATTTTACCTATGTTCATCACCAAGGTCTTATTCACACTAGTTACTTAAGTTTAATTAGGGTGCACATAGGATAATTATCACTTTATATCTCAAGTCATAAAATTAAGACATATGTCATAATCTTATTCAATATTATGTCTCACCTTGGTCTCCTTGTATTCTAACTCATTGTAAGTAATCTATCACTTACATCATTTGATAGTATGGCATTATTCTCTCTTGTGCTTTCATTGAAGCTCCTAGATCTTGGGTGGCTACAAATTTAGACAGACCTTGTATAGTATAGATCATTCTATACCAACCCTTGTGGGATTGCTTCTTTTTAGCCTTATTGAGAGGCCTAGGTTGCATCATATGATGACTTGGAGAATCCAAAAAACTTGATAGAAATACCAAATTTGGGAGGATTTATCTTGTGGCTTTGCATTGCAAGTTTATTTTGGAGCTTGCTGGTGTAAATCTAATCTCATCATTAAGTTCAAGGTGTCCAAAAAATCATTTGATTCATTTGATTTCTCACCAAATCTACAAGGGTTTGAATATGGGAGGTGGTTTCCAAATTCAAAAGGTAGTTGTGATTTTAGAGTAACCCTGTGATCACTTCAAAAAGGCTCAAGAACCTAAAGATCAACTATTAATTTGTTAAATTTGGAGCACTTTGCCACAGGCAATCAAAGAAAAAAATTCCCCTCAACGGTCATACAAACTATACTATCGAAATCTTCGCGAAATATTATGTGCATCTGCACTTGTCGATGCATGCATCAAACTTGTACAACAAAGGAAAATTTTCTTATAAAAGAATTGTTTTTTATTTGAATTTTTCAGAATATTTCAATCAAAAAAGGGCAATCATACTGCCTTCACAATGTAGGCAATCAACCATTACAATAGCTCGACAAACACCATGTGGTGCCAATATCTCAAGAAGGACAAGACAAGAAAGTGGCCTCCAACATCTCTAAAAATAAATAGAAAACTTTTTCTTCATATACAAATGAAATAACTCATGAGGATTATGAGGTAGCACTCACTCCATCCCAAGGATCATGTATTGGAGATAACTTGTCCAATGACTCTAGAAATCCAAATGGCATTCATGATTCTCCTTCTCTTGGAGAATACATGGCATCCACTAACAAGACAGCGCTTGTAGATGAGGAAGGTAACATTTCCAATGACAGTGAATCAGAGGCTACTTCATATGTCGAATCTAATCACTTTGAGAAAGGTAAAAGGATTATGACAGTGAAGGAAAGAGACGAGTAGGTGAGGAAACTCTTCCATGAAGCCATGGCAAGCAAGGAACCAAGGAAACTAATGGATAGTGCTGGAGATTTGGAAAGAACTCTACAACTATGTGAAAGATGGAATGAGAAAGCTAAACATGCCAAGATGATAGCTTCTTGAGCAAGGGAGAACCTACAGAAAATCAAGCAAAGGCATAGACACCTAGATGAACAAGAGATAAATTTCCAAATTAAAAAGAGTGATTCAACTATTACATCAAGACAACTACACATTCCTAATCAAGAATCTCAATCAATAACCTTGAAGGCTTTGAAGGAGGATTCATCAAAGGAAGTAAGTTTATAAGAAGATAAAGTTGGTATTAGAAACAAGTATAACTGTCAGCTTATTAGTAATCCCTTGTTTAAATTTGAAGCAAATGAGGTTTATGACAACACTCTTTGAGCTGAATAAAGAATCTCTTCATGAAGGTCGTGACGTGATTGGAGACAATCATAGAATTTGGGGCCCAGGAGCATCTCCTATTAATGAAGGATTGAGATAATCTCGGAGTAGTGAGGCAAAACCTAGTGATGTTATCACCAATCGCTCTCCAGTCAGATTACAAGAGATTGCAGTTAGGATCAGGTTCATAAAGAAGATTCCCTCCTTTGGTCAAAGATTAAATATTGAAGGTTTGAGAACTGAGAAGTAATTAAACTTCTAGTATATGCCCTACACAAAATAGTTATGGTTATATAGTGATGATATAAATTAATAACCAAAGGGTTAGTGGGCCATTGTTCACTTTATGGAAGCTAATTGTTAGAACTTCTACAAGTATCATTCTGCTATTCATCTCCGCCACAATGAATGATAAGTCATATCAACATTCTAAGAGATTGCTACATAATCCTTCCTACAAGATTATATTTTGATCAAGATCATCTTGCATATGTTTTAAAGCCATATCAGAGATGGGAAAAAATGTATGCTAGGATGGGAAATTCTGACACCTCAACAAAAAAGAAGGGAAAGGTAAAGTAGGGAGAGAAGGCATACCAAGATGGTGAACTCTGACACAAGAAAAGTCTTTACGGATTTAAACACAAAATCTCCACACTTAGATGTTTTGATATTCTTGCATCTTTTGACACATTGGTAGTTGCATGGAGGATGAAACGGGGGAACACTTTATATGCAAAATTTGACCAAGGGATACCCATCAAGAGATGTTTTGAATCAATTATCACTATTGCGTAAATAGGTTCAAATGCACAACATGGGAACAAAACAAAGAGAAATGAGACACAACAAAATGGAGTTCCAACACCACACTTAGATTATTATTATAACTAATAAAATGTGTCAAATCTTTTGTAACTGCCATGAAAATGAGAGAGCTGCATTTGAAACTGCATGCCACCAAACTATGTTTAGCATCCAAGAACAAGAAGGAAATATTCATTGAAAGATGAAGTCCAAGATTGCTCAACAGAAGATCTCAAACACAAGTTAGAACCTCCACTAGTACAAAAATAAAAAATTTAAAGGAAAATCTTTTTTAGCGTGCAAGATTACATGAGCCCAAAAATTCTCCAGCAACATTGGCAAGCCCATGAAAATTTGCAAATTTGATAGAGGAATGCTCTTCATGGGGGATGCACTAGTTGTTGTAGCAATTATGAACATGAAGGTGGTGGGTTCAACAATTGGAATTTTCACCTCATATTGGAGTTAGCAACCTATTTATGCAAGGTGAGAGAATTTGAGTTATTAGATTGTCAATCAAACTTAAAATGTGAAAATAAGAATTTCAAAAATAAAATTAAAAAAACAAATTTAGAGAGTTTGTGGTAAAAATTAAGAAACTTGAGATAGAATTTTGATTGCAAGAGTTTGGAGGTGTGGCAATTTAGGACAATTGAGGTATCACCACAGAGAATCAAAACCCTTCGACTAGTCAAGGTAACAAAATCAGCAAACTCATTCAGAACTACACCCTCCATATCAATATTAGGGAAGAGTTTAGTGAGGCACTCGTGTGTACCTTTTGTTGACATCTACATTACTATATGGTGGCACCCTAAATGGCAAAGAAAGAATCTCATCATTGGAATATTTGGGAGTCAATGCAAACTACACCCTCCATATCAAGATTAGGGAAGAGTTTAGTGAACACTCGTGTGTACCTTTTGTTGACATCTACATTGCTATACGGTGGCTCCCTAAATGGCAAAGAAAGAATCTCATCATTGTAATATTTGGGAGTCAATGCAAAGGCAAGATGTACTAGGCTGGTCATTTTGTTGCATCGCTCAACATAAATTGTCTACAAATCTTTGAAGAAAGGTTCTTCACGATCTTCCTCTTTTTTATTTATGATACATAGCATCTTTCAATTTTTGAGTCGATGCTATCATATATCTCTCCCAAACATGGCTATTCCATTTCAATAAAACATATCATACTCATGATGTACTTGATGAAACTAAGAAGATATTCCATGGGATCCCATCAAATGTCATCTAGGATCATCTATTTTACATTAGTTGCCCCTTCACTATTGGATTGCCTCCATATAGGACAAAATTGGCTAATGACAATAATAGAAAGTGCCTCCCACATTTTCACAAGTTGTGTCAAGACGATTGTGTGGGATGTGAATTGGGTCTCAAAACCAATTCAAAAATTAAAAAACATAAAAAATAAGAAGAAACCATGCTTAAGTTTTAAAAAATAAAGTTTCAATTACCTTCAATAGCTCCAATTGCAAGAATTATTTAACAATAGGCTACAATATGCGGTGGTTTGTAATGAAATATTTGGATCTCTTGGGCTTTGCATAGATTTATTTGGTTCGATCTATTTTCTTACCCAACTTTTGTAGCATGAAGTTTAACAAGTGGACACAAAAAGATGTCCAAAATATACGTGAAAACTACCTCAACGAACACACCAACCACTTTTCAACTCTTTACTTTGTTAGCTATTCAGACCAATTCAAAATGTTGTCCATGTAAGGATGTTAAAAATCCTTCGTCTACACCTCAAAATCCATGGCTTTCAAAAACATTGCTCCTTTAGGACAACCTACAATCACATTGATGAACAACTGATTTCTAGCATCCTTCCATTTCCACAAATTCCTAATGGGAGCTAAAATGATCTCTATATTTTTCTCATAGCCTAAGTCCATGTACCTTTTTGGAGCCTCGTTTATTTTTATCAACATATTCCCAAAATGGTGTTCACAAACATTTAAGGACAAACCATTTGCATATAAGCATCTTGCAATGGTTTGATCAATTATCTCTCTAGCATCATTTTGAAATGATCTCTTTAATGGCACCTATTTTTCTCCTCACGTTAGTGTTCTCTTCTTCATTCTTGCTCAAAAATAGGTGTCTCTTGACCACAACATCAGGGATGATGCTACAAGATGGGTAAGTAGGGAGCCTCCATGACTGCTTTGTCTCCTCAAAGGATGCACTATTCTAAGGACAAATGTTGTGCATGTTTCCTCATGCTCTCCAATATTTTATATCATTGTATGAGTTGGCACAGGTACACAATTATTCCCTGCACAGGCTTTTCTTTAAATGTTAGGAATGGTACACAAATTGTCTGACCACCGCAATCCAAACATATATCCCATCACTTAGAATCTGCTCTATCATTTCTTCATGCTTTCAAAAGAGGAGTTTTAGTCAATTTTGAACTAGGGTTGGCAAATAGAACTAGAACTAGCTGCCATTGTCCCTAAGGCAACAAGTTTGGAAAACAAAATCCAAACAAATAAAAACTAGCAGTTGAAACTTTAAAACAAAACAATATATATATCTTAAAGGCCAAATAATTTAATGACCAAAATTTTTAAACCATAAGTCATTTAATAAATTAATTATAATATTTTGCAGGCTATCTACAAGCATTCTTTATTCTGAATTCTACTTGAGAAAAATAGGCTAATGAAAATTCAAGAAATAGGGAAGCAGCGAGAATGAAATATTCCCAACAACTGCAAGCAGCGAGATTGAAATACAGAAGCACCGAGAACAAAATAGACTTTAACAATATGCTGAATCAATCCTTATCTCCTTGTCTGCTGTATTCACACGAGTTCAAGGTTCCAGTCTATCATGTCAAGGGGATAAGCCTGATGAAATAGACTTCAAGAATGTTCTGGTACAACAAATGTAAACTAAAATATTACCCAAGAGGTAAGCAAGGATGTGACTCCCACTTTGTGACCAGTGATAGAGCTATGGAAAATGTTATTCTGAGGCCATTGGAAGAAACCAGTCATGAATGTTTGCTCAGAGTGGTGTATTGAAAATGTTCTCAATCTGATGTTTGTTTGTAGAAAATGTTCAATAATTGGCTGTGCCTCCTCCCAAAGAATGTCTAATGTTTCTTGTTTGTTGTCTACTGACTCATCAAACACAATGCAAGTGGAAATGATTGTCATTTAGGTCTTAGGGCACATTTTTATGCTCCAAAATCAAACAAAATGCATGGAAATTGTCACCTTATAATTGCCTTGACCAAGTTGGAATCACCCAAGTAAGCTCATGAATGATTCCAAAAGAATCTGCCTACATAAAAATGTGCATTGAATGATTCCACGGGTGAATTGAACCCAAATCTGATTCCGAGATGAATCATACCCGGTACATCTGGTTTTTCTGCTGATTCGGTCACATAGACATGAATTTAACTTGCATCGAGTTTTATGTATGATAATGTAGATATAATCAATTTAATTTAGTCTTTTTGATAGAGTAGAATAATGAACAAGATCAGAAAAATAGTTGATTCTAGTTACAAATTAGAAAACAAATCACTTTGAATAATAATTGAAATGCTGAAATACCAAACAGAAACTTAAATCAGAACAGTACTTACTCAACAGCTTTATTGTTAGCCATTCAAACCAGATCTGAAATAATATTTGAACAAACACACACTCACACACAGAAAACAAGCCTAAACCAATCACCAATCCTTTCGAGCGGACCCTATCCCAATTATACTGATGCACAGGAAACAAACTTGCTCCTTACATAGATACAGTCCTATTAATTCCAATGAATTACATTTTAATTGCTGCTACAGAGTTTCTGAAAACAATAAACATTTTGAATTACAATAAAAGAATTGTAATTATGTTCCCTAAGACTAGTTGAACTATCATCCTCTAGCTAATACTAGTGGTGACATCTTGTTGGCATGGATACCCAAAACAAAATGCCACCTATACCATGATACAAACAACAAAATAACAACTTATCAAAACAGATTTATCTTTTGTCCAACCTCGGCAAGGTGGCTTTCCTTCTTGGCAGCTAGAAAACGTCCATCCTAAATACCATTGGTATCTTATTCAACAACATAATCTCTTCGCATCCTGTTTTGGAGTGCAACATATCTTCAAATACTGCTTTTATAAACAACACGACTAGCCTTGTGCAGCATGTAGGCTATATTTCACAACTCAGCATTAACCTTATTCAGCACATTGGTTATGTTGGACAGCTAAACAGCTACCTTATGCAGACAAGTTGTCTTGTGCAACGTTTATGAGCTTGCACAGCAAGATGGTTGGCTTACACAGCAGAGTTATTGGCTTGCATAGCATAACCAACAGCTTGCACAGCATGGTTAACTGCTGTGTCAAAGCACACAAAAAATGACTACACAAAACAACTTAAGCAAACTTAATGCAGCCTACTAATTTGTATATTTTACTTGAAAGCAATGAATTCATCCACAAAAATCATAATATGAAGAAAGATCACTTCATAGATATATATGAATGAAAATGACATTGTTAGGAAGGTATCACGATACAAAACCCATACGCATGGATATAAAAGGGATGTGCAAAAATATAAATTCACTGGGCTTATTAGCCCCTATGGGTGTGCCATCTAGGGGGATGGTGTGGGTGCATCATCCCTGCCCCACCACCCCCAAAATGTCCTCGTTCCCAAAAATGGGGGTTTTCAATTTTACCCTAGGGATGTGTCCTTGAAGAACACTGCTCTATGCCGAGTAAATCCACTTATTGTATAAGGGAGGGAGAATATATTACATAACAACATAATGAATGTGGTACAAAAGAAGAATAAGAGAAGGGTAGAGAACAGTGATATAGAGAAAGAGTAGAAGAAGAATATCATATATACGAGAATAGGTCTATAATAACATCATTTAAACATTTTGTTATTTAAAACTAACAATAGCAAAACAAAATATCCCTCAAATGCAATTTTTCATAAAAAATATGTTGAGGCAAATTGAAGAGTGAAGTGCACATACAAGGCTTCCCCGGCATCCTATACAATTAAAGATGTTTGTAAGTGTTGCTTCTTGATCAAGCACCTCGATCACTTCTTTATTCTTTGAGGCATCAAGTATGCTTTTTCCCTTTCCCAGCTTGCCCAATTGTGGTAATTTAGTTTCTGATCCCGTTTCAGTTGGATTTATTTTTCTCTCCATAACAATTTCTAAATCTTCAGCTGGTATGGAAAGCTTAAGGGAAAGTAACTGAAAAAGTACATAGGCATAAAATGAGTCTTGATAAATGAATCTTCTGCAAAAAAAATCTTTCAAGATTTTGCTAGCTAGGTTCTAAATTTTGATTAAACAAATTTTCTCCAAAGACTAGCAAACATATAGATATCTTACTTTGCACAAATGCTGAACAGATACAGTTGGGCGGCAGCAGAGATATGGGCTCTCCAAACTTATAAGATTTCCATCATTGTTAAACGGTAACAATGTCACTTGTATGTCAAACTGCAAGCACAAAATTAATTCCAGTTAGTAAATGGGGTCATGGCTGTCATTAGATAACAAACTTAGAAAGAAAACATCCTTTAAAAAGGCTTCCATTAACCAAAGAACTGTCAAGACACTAGTCACTATCCACAGCTTTTAAACAGCTGAGTGTCCTGGCAATAATAAAAAAGAGAGTTCTTCCAGAATGAGAAATTAGATAGAGTTTACAGATGAACATGTTTGAATAAATTTTTTAGTGGCATGACATATTATGATATTAACTTTTAAGTATTCTCAAAAGTTGTAAGAGAAATCCGTACCTCGATCTCATCTTCTTCATGAGCTTTAGACAAAAGATAATCCACCATCTTGATTATGCGCGTGCCTCGTGCATGCTTTCCATTTGATCCACTTATGCTTCCATAACGCATATGACTCCGTGCACCATTTTTACCCCAAACCAAACCCTCTGTGTTTCCTCCTCTTCCATGAGAGGCAAAAGTACTTTCTCTGCTCACTTCTGCTAGGCAACGATCTACTCCATCATGATCATCACTGCTATTATCAATATTAGCTGAAGTTTCACATAAAGATCTTGAAACTCTTCTTTTACATCTTATCTTCATGTATTCTTGAGATTCTTCTTCACCAGAAGTGGAGTGCTCCAGCATTGTGTTTTCTTCATCAGCAGTAGGTATATCATTCCTTTGTCTTTTGCTTCTACTTTCTCCTCTGTTGCTTATATTTTGATTCTGAACATTTCGAAATTTTCCATGTGCTTTTCTGACTATAGCTGCTGCAGTTGCCTTTGCAGTGGTGCGGCGACTTGCAACAGCTTCTAATTGCCGCTGAAGTGTTTGTGCAATACTTGCTTGGATCTGCCATGAGATCATATGTATAAAATCAAAACCAGGGAAAGGGGAAAATGTTCTAACTATCATGGATCTCTCTTTATTTTCAACAAAACATAATGAATTAAGGAAACTAAGATGCATGGTTCAACAAGCCCCACCTGCTTGTTACGATATTTGTCTTCTTCATGCAAAGTGAACTCCTATAAGCAATAAAGCAACAATGAGACAATTTAAAATATAGGATGTCATGGTAATGATTGCAAGTCATTATAATCTGACGAAAAACCATTAGAGAGAAAATCAAACAAGTGTTCAACACTCATACAATATCCATTATTGTTGAAATTGTGGAGAAATCAAACAGAGAAAGTACTAACTGCATACCTCTTCTTCATACTCATCCAGGTCAGGATAAATTGCTGCAATCAGAGCATCATATTTTGGATCATCTCTTAATGATCTGCGGCTGGCACAGTGTGTACGACATGCAGGGCACTCATTGTTCCTACAATGACCACAAAAAGCATTGAGTTTAATTTAAACCTAAGAATAAAACATCAATTTGTCATACAGGTTCCTGTAAGTTCCCAAATAAGTAAATGTCTCAGATGCTAGCTAGTCCTGTAATGAGGCAGCCAAATAATATACAACTATCACACTTACATGTCTAGCAGCCTGTTAAAAAACAGTTTGCGTATCTGTATATGGTATTAATTATTTGAGTCCATGTATGTTTTGAAATGTAAAATAAGATAAGTTTTAAGAATATACCCCAAACGCATTGACTTGTCAATGCATTCTCTGCAAAAGCGGTGAAGGCATTCCATTACCGTCCTTGTTTTTCGGATAATCCCTGATCATAGTTCCAATGTAAATGCAAATTAAAGTTTAAAATATAAAAAGGTACAATTTAAGAGATACAGAAAGGTACACAAAAAATACAACTGTTCAATATATAAGAGAAAAATGTATAGCATGAAACTAACTGATAATAAGAACGAAGAAAATGCAAAAAATATCAATGAACTCAAATCTTTAGTGAATAGATGTTGGATTCCTTCATTGCAGTCAATACTTTGACTTGGAGTACTAGTAAATATTAATTAGTACAGGAAAAACCAATTTGTTTTAAAGTAATGATTTTGGATAATTGGATGTGTTTATGATTTATTTCTTGAAAAAAAAGAAAAATAAATTCCAATATGACCTTCAATTATCATTTTTATTAATATTGAGTAATCCATAAAAGTAAACCTCTGGCTTCACTTGCATTCTCATAAAATATTGGGCCTCAATGTACATGGAGAACTAAAATGATCTTGTAAAATATTAAAATAGTAAAATATGAACTTAAAAAATGTAGCCTGTTTGATTAAATCACCCTACTGAATTTTTTATCAAATCATTGCTCTAAGATACCAAGAATGCATCAAGAGAAGCTCAAGATGTCTTTAACTTGAGCATTGGCAAAATCTAATCTGGCCATCAAAGGCATGTCATGAAAGCTTCTTTTATGTGGTAAATATCTTCAGAGGAATGCAATCAACGGCCAAAGCATAACAGTCTCATAGAAAGAGACAATGACAAACTTCCAAGGTGCAACCATCCAGCTGCAAAATACTGTTCGCAATTTCTCATTCTGATCTAGAGAGACAGACAGAGATCACAGAAAAGAAATAGAAATAGAGAATTCAAATATCCTCTTGTATTCATTTAAATATTTGTCTGCATTTCTTTTCTCATGATTAAAACAGACAACCATTTTCTCATGTCCATCTTCAAGAACATAAAATGTTGTACTTTAACCATTTGCAAATAAGTTTATAACTGATCTGAAATAGTTCTGAAAAGACTTAAGATTGAATTTTCACTGAAGAGTTTACAAAACATGTGACAACTTGTTAACACTACAAAAAAATCAGAAACCTTATCATAGTGTTAGTTGTTCAGAAATTCTACATGTATCAGGATGCAGTATGTAATTTTCATAACGATAGGATAATTGATATCATGTTATTCAAAATATGCATATATCTAAATATTTCATCATACCCAAGCAAATAGGACATTGCACTTCCTTGCGGATATCAGACAGTTTGACCAGAACGTATCTGTAAAACAACAGCAAGGCACAGTCAGTATATCAACTGGATTTCCCAGGAAAAAATGTTTAACCATCAATTTTATCACAACATAGATTCACAAGTGTTCAGCAATGATTAGTTCCCATACATAACAAGACTATTAACTTGCAATTTATGGAAAATTCTCTTGAACTATTATCAGAGAACTATTTGAACAGAAATAATGGGACTCGTTAGAAAACTCTGGACTAGTTATACTTGAGAGGCAAATCTGTATTTATATGATCTATACTGACACTCTAGAATGTACAGGGTAAAAATAACACTACTGATCAGTAGTTGTAGTTTTCTATGAGATAGTTAATGGACATAGCAATGATGGATTTCTAGCTATAAAAATGTCTTGGAAATCTAAATAGCATTTTTTTGCGGGTAGCTTCTTCCAAGATTGCATAAAGCTCATAAACATGAAATAAATGTTATTGGGTAGTTCAAAGAGAAGCTAGACATTGAGTAGTGTACACAATTTACAAATTATTTGTTGGTAAACAAGAAGATGTATTCTCCACAAAAAGGATATTTATTTCTACATTATGCACATGTAAGGTAGAACAACTTTAAACTATGTATACAAGTTGAAAGTCTAATAGAGCTTTTAAAATTTGTTTCAGGAATGGCACTTCTAGAAATTTGGGAAATCAGAGAAGCATATTGCAGATAGATATGTCATTAATTTCAAATTTGAAAAATTTAACATGAATGATAATAGCAGATACAAAGAAGGACCTTAGACGACATAGCCAAGAGAGTAACTAAATTGCTCTTATTAAATGAAAGATTGCTTTTAATTCTCTTTTTATTCTTGATCTTGGTTGGTTCTAACATTTTAAGGATTAAGCATTTTAACACCTATTCTCTTATGTTTATGCACTTTCCATAAACCAAATGTCTAATTCATTTCCTAATCATCACTGAGCCATGAAGCAAAATATCCCACTTTTTGCGGATAGAGAATGTTTCCCAAAATGCAGACTTTTCCAAGTTCTCTGAAATAATTTCTCCTATACTCTCATTTCATGAAAATTTTCTGTAAACAAAACCAGGAGAAAAACACATTTTCTGCTAGTTAATTTTATAACTCTAGTTTCTTCTAAATAACAAAAAATTGAAAAAAGCTTGCAAAAATTTTCAGGCCATTACTATATACTGGCAAAATCATTTGTTGATGAAATTTCTTGCTGCTTTTCTATGTTGTTCTTAGAAACTCCATCCCTAGAAACAATAGACCAAGATATGACTTACCTTGAATCTCAAGTACCAAAAATTATGAAGACAACCTCACTGCATCCTCATGTGGTGCATACAGTAAGTACATGATCAGAGCTTAGTTCATAACATTGTTTGTACGCCGTGACAACAATCTTTGCTGGCAGGAATTTGTATTTCATATGGTAATACTATCAAATCTAGCATAACCTTGATAGTTTCTATGCTAAAAAGGGAATAGAGAGGAAGAGGAGAAGATTGCACTAATTCAAGCTCTAATAAGCATGTCAAACGGCATGTAATGATGATGATCAAACTACATCTCATTGTCAGGCCACCATTGTTTTAATACTTCCCATTCCATATGTGCACCTCCAAACACACTTTTGTCTCTCTTTGCTAGGACCATTGATTATTCTACATTGCCTGTGATCTTTAGGGACTATTCAAGCTCACATCATGTCCTAGAAGGTTGATGTATATTTGGACCTTGAGTTCTCTCTCTCTATAGCCTATCACTAATTTGTTTCATATTGATGACTAGGACTTGATGGTGTACATTGATAAGGTTTGTTTCGAGAGTGCAATTAGGTTTGTTTCATATTGATGACTAGGACTTGATGGTGTTCAATTAAAGTGACAACTCTCCACACTAGGGAATGTTATAGCCCAAGAACGTTTAATAGTATAAGATGAACTAACATCATTGTGTTTCCATTTTCAAGAGCTTCCCAAAAATACATCGAGAGACCATGTTTAGTGAGATATGCCATGTGCACTCAACCAACCACCTACAATTCTATTGTGGAAATGTTGACCTCCATGAAATGCTTAAGGAAAAGATGGAAATGAGGTAGAATTGTGGAGTGAGAATTACACTATCAAAAAGCAAATGCCAAGAGTTTTTTTAGGCCCTTCAATAATATATATCATGCTCATGTTTAATTGAATTATGAATACATGACAATAATAATTAAAAAGATGTCTAAAAACCCAAGTAAGGGGCAAATGTTCAAGTGCAGATAAATAATCACCGAACTAATATGTATGCAAATCAGTTTCATTGCTTTTCAAAAATGCCTTGGAGAGATTGTATTATATTCATATGAAATTGGGGGCAAAATTTAAGGACTTTTCATAATCAAATGAATAGCCACAATCTATCCTCCATTTGTGTCCAGCAAGTTAAAAACAAAATTAAAGTGAGTATGATACATGTGCAGTTCAGTTGAATTCACAATCTCCAGCAAAATCATCATGGTATTCACAAGGTTCATAGCTTAATAACATGATGTTAAGCAAAGATGACTAAGAATGCACAGAAGCCTGCTTTGAAAAAGCTCATTGAATAAGCTCTAGAGGTACAAAGAAAATACCTTTTCCTACAACTTTGTGACCCAAAGAGGTGCATGCAAAATACCACCCTCTCAACTACTATCATGCTATACAACGAATTCCACTTGTTGAGACAAAAGAAGTATCGATCATAGACAAACCATTCAAATGAGTTCCATGAACTCTAACATGTCTAAAAATCTACATTATAAACTTGAGTTAGATTTGCAATCTCAAGAGAAATCCTTGTGATATTTTGAAGGTTTGCAAGTTAATAAAATGACATTAGGCCAAGATGTTTGATGATGCAAAGAAACTTGCCTCTATCGAAATCCAATTGGAGAAGCTTTGGAAGTAAAAAGAAAACAACTTTTCTAACAATGTTTGACCCAAAGAGGTGCATACAAATATACTAGCCTCTCAAGTACTCCCATACCATGTAGAAGAGATTCCACTTTTTGAGACAAAAGAAGGATTAGTCAGTGCCAAACTATTCAAATCCTAAATCTGTAAAACAGACTTGCACAAAGTCCTATAGTACACTGATATTCTTCACCACAACATACAACCCACCATGCAGTTCCTGCCTTGCAAAATGTTGGGGCAAGCCTTTTGACATGCCATCAAAATGGAGGACTCTAAGATGATGCAGAAATACTCAACTTCCTCTCACTTGTCAAGCAATTGCGAGCCTTCAAGAAACATGCAAGCTTGCATTGTTCAACAACATTCTCACAATAAGCAACTTTCACCCAAATTACATGCAACCACTCAACCAAAAGTTCAAAGAAAAAGGGAAGGGAGAGATGGTATAGCTATCACAAGATTGACAGCCAATATGATCATGAATACAATATCTAAGATATTTCTCAACTGCGAACTGATGATGGATTCAAACTATTTTAGAAGGAAAAAAAAAATGAATGTGAACTGTTCCAAATTATTATCAAGATTAAGAACAATTTTCAGAGTCATGAATGACAGTTTATCCAGATTCAAATCACACATAAAGGTTTCAATGCATGACCCAATTCAGGGAATGCCTAAGTTATTTACTTATATCTTCCTTATTGAACTAGAGTGTGAGGATCAGTACTAATCATATAAAATGACAATTCTGAAACCATCATATATTTCTCAAACAAAGGTTGCTCTTTGTCTACATAAGTTCTACCATTATACAACATTGAAAATGACTAAGTAATATCATTTCTCTATCATTAATAGCCTCTCACATGTGCATGCACACCCTCACACATTTTTATTTCTTTTCTGTATTTTCTGATTTTTGCAATTTCACAATGGGCAATTGTTGATGGTGTTTTCACGCACTATGCAACGCAGAATAAAATACCAAAGGTACTCTATCTTCTCTTCAATAAATACTCTCAAATGCTGAAGATTTGCCTAAAAGGATCACTTGAGATGACTTCAAGGTTCTCGATGTTAGGTCTTACTTATCACATATTATGCATATCAATTTCATATGAATAGAATCTGGTAACCATTCTGATGTAATGTTAGTACCTAGATATTACATGTTCCAACTCATCATGGAGGAGAGGATGAGGAATGTAGGAAGAGGGTTAAGGCTGCCAACTAAGTAGGACAACTTGCTTGATGCCTAAGTTCTGCCATCAAGGCCAGGAGGGTCAATGCTCCGCTCTTGGGCTTAGTTTGGTTAAGCTGAGAATTCCACTACATTTTCCCCCTACCGATCCTACCATGATAAGTTGGCAGCAACACAGAAGATAAAGCATGGATAGGAAAGTAGGACCAGCATCCTGCTAAGTAGGCCACCTTGGATGGGGCCTAAGATCTGCCACCAAGGCCAAGAGGGTCAATGTTCCGCTCTTGGGCTTAGTAAGGCTTGGCTGGGTTACTCCTATCATGCTCTATCCCAAAACTTTAAAACAGGTTTTATTATTTATATGATTATAGTTATGCAGAGAATACGTTTACATGTTCTAATTGACAGCAATAGTAGCTTAATTTGTATATATATATATATATATGCGCTTGTGTTTTATATGTGATGGTTGCAGGGCTTAGAGTCAAGAAGTTGTTAAAAAGATAATTATTGCAAGTATTTCCCTTAACCCTGATTTTCTGTATTTGTGTTTGTAGGGTTTAATCTGAGGCAAATATAGTAGGGGACATTACAAGGGGACCCGTCACCATCCATTCCCTGCTTGGGGGACAGCCACACCAACAAGTGGTGGTTGTGGCCAATAGGGGTAGGTCTTGTCCCCATACTTGAAACTTGGAGTTTATAGAAGGGAACACATCCCCATCTCTGAAACTTGGGGTTTTTAGGAGGGAATGCATCCCCATAGAATACTTCACCAAACTATACTTCAACACCTGCTACCCTAATTATAGTTCGTTTCCTAGCTTTTTTCTCATTTACATGTATCATAATTAATTTTAATTTTAAAAATATGCCCAACCAAAATGAGCAGAAAATTCAAAATATAAAATACCTAACAAAAGTTGCAGATGAACTTACAAAACCAATCCGAATTGATCCATAAAATTGGTTCTAGTGGACCCATATGGTACACATCAAAAAATTTCTAATAGGCCCAACCCACGGATTAACAAAACTATATCTAGTTGCCCCACAAGACCCAAATAAATACTGTTTAAATGTATCCTGGAGCATAATAATCCCTTCTCCTTGAATTGCTTTTCCCCAAAGCAATTGTAGTGTAATTGTTGCTGTAATATTTCTGGGTTTGGGTGTGGACCTTTATAGAAGCCACAACTAGTCTATCCAAAAATAAATCTGGCCCTTTCTGCATCACATACTCCAACAATAAATTATTTCACTAAATGAAACATTCTTATAATACTTAGCCCTTAACTTCATCATTCAAGTTTCCAAAATGTGTCAGGGAATCAAAAATCATATTTATCACCGTGGAAGTGCAAGTAGTTTGAAATGTTAATGTTCTAACTTCTACCTATACAGTATACAGAAGGTTGCAGAAGGAAACAAAATGAAAAAACAGATGACAGTTTTGACCACTGGCAAATGCATCATACTGATTTGAACACTCCCAAACTTGTTCTTCCCAACTAATATGGGAATGGTCAAGACACAGCAGAAGGATTCAACCATTGTCAAACTTGTCCAGTGAGACAGTATTTTGCAGTTGCAAGTTGTCAACTCGAAGTCTGAGATGTGCATCAGAGAGGTCAGACTGTACGCCACACAGAGTTGATGTTTGTTTGATTACATTTTTAAATTTACATGCATATTGAAGGTTGTTGCGGACTGAACTGTAAAATAGATGTGTTTTGGGCATTTGTAATATAGGCATATTCATTTGATTTTCAGTTTGTAAGCCATGAAAATGTTGATGAATTCACCAATTACAAGAAAGAGAATATGTGTGGCCCTTGTGTAGGGCACAAACTTGTATGCTTCAAGTCATGATTGCAGCTGAAAGAGTTTTAAAAGACTCCAAGAAGCCATGAAGGAGAAGTAGCCTATTAAGGTGGTTCCATCACAAGCCAACAAGGTGAACAAAGGATAGATACAAAGTTCCCTCATCACAAAGTTCAAAAAGAGCTGCAGAAGAGGTTGCAGATCAGAAATCCAAGAATCAGTCACAAGGTGATAAGTTCAACTACAGTGGAATCAATTAAGCACAGTTTACAGGAGCTCAATCTAACAATCAGTCACCAAGAATGCAATAGTGCAGAGATGTAGAGTTGCGGAGGCCAGATTGCTCCTGTTTAGCAGGACAGAGAGACAGGTAGCCATATTGGAAGCTTAGTTTGGATCCTTGTTTTCAGGACTTGACAGTCATAATCTTTTGTAGGACCAAAATCCTTCTAACTGACAAGGTATGAACTATATTTTGTTTGAACAATTACTCATAGATATATGGAAAAGAGATCCCAGATGTTGTGAAACAGAAAAATAGGATAGAGTAAGGCAGACACAAAGAAAATCGTGGAAGAATGTTTGCACTTGACAGGTTTGGCCACAGTCAAATTTTTCATGATGGGGCTGTGCAATATTGGTAGGTTTAATCATAGTTGAACACATTCCATATAGAACAAAATATAATAATTGAAAGGTCATCTGAAGACATGATCAGTTCTCCTCCTTCCTTGATGAGTAGAAGGGATTACTTTCATTTGTTATCAACTCGTAACATTTTCTACTATAAATACACCCATTGGGGTATGTGCTACTAGCTTCTATGTCTTACTACTTTGTCTTTAAAGATTCTTCCTTCTTTGGGAAAGGAAGAATGTAGTAGAGAAAAAGTTCAAAATGAGAGTTGCATTTCAGCTATGCTAGATCTTAGGGTCATCGACAATTAAAGGTAGAGGTCTATAACCATGTTTCTTGAGAGAGTGTGATTGTATGTGAACCATGAAGTTCTTCAATTTGAAGGCAACAAAGTAATGTAAGAGGATTCTCTTGGGAGACTTCCTATTCAATCATGCTATGATCTATAAGGATTGAGAGTTAAATTTTGTCAAAGGAATCCATTCCAGAAGTTGCAGTTCTCAGAAGCTTCCCAATTTCATCAGTAGAATGAAACCACCAATACTTGTAGGAGGTGATTTTGAAATGATTGGTTCTCCTACACTGCCTATTTTGCAATTGTCAAGGCATGTCGTAACTTCCTTGGTGATTAAAAATCTGCCAGTTTGCACAAAGTAGTCATTTTGTCCCCATACTAGAAATATGGTATTTGAAACAAACAGCCCAATATTTTTCCTTCTAGTTCCACTTTTAGGACCTTCTAGTGTGTGAGAAGGACACCCCACAATATTTATAAGGACAAGAGGGAGTTAGATTGTATCATACAACATAAATTTGAGTATTGTTGAACAAGAGAAGTAGAAATTTATTGTATTCCATGCCATAGACTCAACAATGTGTGTGTAACCAAGTGGAGGAAGGGGAAAATTGCATTCCACAATAATTTACAATAATTTGGTAGCATTGTGTTGGCCACTACCAAAGCTGATTTCACCCTTTCAGGGGGCTTCTAGGATAAAAAGTGTGCTCATTTCTCTAATCACAGTATTATTTCCTTCCTGACTAACTTTATTTTGAGTATAAGTAGCACAGTCCATTTTGTATTGGTTCTTAATTCATACTGCTAGTTGTGGACAAGATTCCGAATCATGCTAAGTCTTACACTTACTGGCAGTTAAAAGAAAAGGTCAATTTCCATGTTTCTTGAGAGAGTGATTGCACATAGGCACTGGAGTTCAATAAATTAGGTACAAGCAAACTTGTACATAACTGATATTTATAGTGGATTCTTGTTGCTGAGTTTTTCCACATTTATTTTATATACGTTAAATCTCTTGAATTATAATGTAGTTGTGTCTATTTTTTTTCAAGTTACTTGTTTTAAGCCAAGACCCCACAAGTTCCTAACAACTAAGCCACATTGGTGTTAGATTAGGGAATTTCTCTATCTCCATTGATTTCAGTTCTCCATGTTGCTCAATTTTATATTAGAATTGCTGTGCAACAATACAATGAATAGAAGATTCATATTAATGACAAAAGTTGTAGAATATCCACCCAAATTATAAATCACTTGGCATATCCTCTAATGGATTTTTCAATTCATCAATATGGAACTATTTTCTACCAGTTAGATAGCTTGGAAAAACTTCCTTGACTAATATGTCAATGTGCCTTGTTTCATGTTCTTGAGAACCAGAAAGTAATCCTCCTTAAGCCTGAAAATTATGATAGAATGCAATCACAAATTGGTCTTGTGTGGCCAGCAGTTGTTTGGTGTCTCTTTTCCACATTCCCTCATTTTTGTCAAATCATTTTCCACCAATCAGAGACTGGTCCTTCAAGGTGCAAGGTAGTAAGCTGAATATTTGGCAATTATGTATAAGGTACAGTGGAAATAAAGAACATTATGCCCATCCAAGCCTTGGATTTAATAACTACACAACAACTATAAAACTTGGGAACAAGAATCTTCTAGACTACACTCTAATTTGTGTGATCATTCAAGTTCCTTGAATAGAAGTATCAATGTCTCTTCTATTAAAGTTTCTAGTAGATGGATTATGAACATGATCATGACATCCAACCTCCCCCCTCTCTACCTATTAGGTCTTTGCTAACCATCTTCTTCTCTGCTCTTGCAATCTGAAAGTAGATAAAAAAATGAGTTGGTTGACACTATAACTCCATGAAGAGCCTCATAACACAAGGGACACTTTTAATTAAGGCAAGCAAAAGACAAAGATTTTGGCCTCTATAAGAAACCATCAATTTTGACAAGGGATTACACAACCCCTAGTTCCAAGAAGCAGCAGTTTCATATTCGTTGAAGCAAATTCAAAACTGTCAATCTGTTGAAAGCAATGGTTTCATCTTATGTCAGGAAAAAAGATTTCTCGTTCCAAAGTCCATGATTTTCCTACTCCTTGTGTCATTCAACTTCTATTAAAGCTTGTACAAGCATAAATGACCATTGCAATTGGAAATAGGCCATGGGGGAAGCAATCCCAAGTATCATAGTGATGTATAGACTGTAGAATTCAATCATTGAGTGAGCATTTATGAACATATGTAGGTTTGTAACACAACTAGAGGGAAGTATGAGAGTTAGTGATTAATCTTAGGAGTAAAACACCATATGCTCTTGCTTATTGTATCCCCAAGAGACCTAAGATTGTAATTGGATTGTTGATAGTGGTGGAGGATAACATTAGACCTCACTCCTACTAGAGTTTTCTCCCATAATTCAAGTTTCTCTAAGTTAATCATTTTGTCTTCCATTCTTTTGCTTCTCTCTTATTAATGTTTAAATGCTTATTTAAATGATACAGTATTTCGATCCTCTTTTGAATTTGTAATTGGTGAACTACAGTACGGAACATCCATCCTAGTTTATGAATCAAACTGGTACCAAAGTAGTTGTCTCCATTGGCAGAAAGTTGTTGTGACTGGTTTTTCAGGGTGATGCCCACAACAAGATCAAGTGGGAAAAGTTGTTATGTTTTCAAAGAGACATTGAATCTTGATGGAAAAGCAAGGTTCCTCAAGTTAGAATTTGATGTAGCTAGCATATCCGAGTTGATGGAAAGATTGAAGAGCATTATGAAGACTCACATAGAAAACTTGTGCTCATTGGAAGACACCAAAAGCAAGGGGAAAGCCCATTTCAAAGAAGAATAAGAACAATTCCATGGAAAACAAAGTTAACCAAAGACACCTTAGTTCAAGGTTAACACAAACATTGAAAATCCACCATTTCAAAAAGAAGTCAATGAGGGAAAGATTGATCATCGGCTGGCACACTTGGAAGTATGTTTTAGTATGCATTCTCTTAGCATAGAACAAAAAAAGAGTCCTTTGCTAGATTAAGAAGGGAAAAGCATGCTTTCACTTGGTTCAAAAGTCCTTTACATTCCTTGGTTTTGAGAAAAAGAGCTCCAATAAGTTCATGAGAATGATTTTAAAATTTGATTCTGAAACAATTTTATTCCACATGTTATAGAAATAAAAAACATCTAGATAGAATTTTTTTTAAACAAAGGGCATTGTGTGTAGGAATAAACTAGTGAGTTTCAAAGTAAAGTTGTACAAATGGACAACAATATGCAAGATGAGGAGGTTTTGATGAAACTCATCAAAGGTCTTCATAGCCATCGTAGTAGATGTGTATGCTCTCCAAGCCCTAGGAGACCGTTGAGGCATGCTCACATGCTCATTACCTGAAGGCAGCTGATCAACCTTCCTCTCCAAAGGTCAAGACCAAGAAGGTAAATGCCACAAGTTCAAAACTTGCAAGACACCGCAACCATTGTGATGTCAATGGTCATACAAATGAAAACCTGTTGGAAGCTACATCCATAAA
This sequence comes from Cryptomeria japonica, assembly GCF_030272615.1. Lineage (NCBI taxonomy): Eukaryota > Viridiplantae > Streptophyta > Pinopsida > Cupressales > Cupressaceae > Cryptomeria > Cryptomeria japonica. The sequence goes on from NC_081412.1 coordinate 243,690,963, forward strand.
AGCACCCACATTGGAAGGGTAAGATAGGGATTAAAACTATTACACCCTTACTGGAAAAGAAGTTAAACATAGTTTAGAGGTTGATTCAAAAAATTATTACACTACAAAGAAGATTAGTTTCCATATTTAGGCATAAGAAAAATGAGCATATGAAATTTTTTAACATAATCAATAATGTTAAAATTGATGCACTTTGTTGGGACTCAATCTTACTATTCCAATTTTTTCTTGAAACCCATCACTTCTATGTGTCTTAACCTTGTTAACCCACCATTTATACCCAATTTGAGAGAGTCTAACCCCATAAGTCGATTTTTGTCAAATAATAACTCGTGTCCCCCCTTGTGTGCCCCTCATGTGTTAAACATTGTGAAAAATCCAAAAAAACTTCCAAGTCTAGGTTGTTTTCTCGTAAGTTCCTAAGTTTGTGCATGTTGTCGAACTTTCAGACTTTTGGGGTTGTCTATCCTAATATGCCATCTCATCCATCCCTGACTTTTTCATTTGTTCTCATTAGCCCATTCTTCCCCTTCCAAATGTACCTTTTTCCTCACCCTCAACCTCCTGGTCATTCGTAGTTAAAAAAATTTCTAAGTCTTTCAAATTAGAGTTTGAGACCTTCACTTGTTTGAGTACTTCATATGGACCTCCCCATATTCTGGACTCCTAACTCAATGTTTTTCACTAAGTATTTTATAGGAGTTGGCGTTGCAACCATGCTTCGACCTAGGTACTTGTTTCTTGTCATCCCCAATCCCCAAAATTCGTTTGTATATCTTTTCAAAGTCAAATTTTTGCCCTCCGCTTCACATTAAAATCTGTTCTAAGGTGTGCCTAATCCCCAATCCCCAACATTGTGAAACATTGTTACCTTTTTGGAGTTGTTTGTTCAGAACTTCAGACTTCCCACGTTCCACATACCTTAATGATATGAGTTCCTTGTTACTTGTGATCCTTGATGTTCCCAACCAAAGGTATGAATCATAAGGTATCCCCAACCTCCAAAGTCCAAATCTCTACACTTTTTCCTATTCAAAATCACCTACAAACCGACACATCTAGAAGGCCATTTATGATGCAGGGACTGCCTAAATAGACTTTGTCTCACTCACCAAGCACTATTCATCATTTGGGCATGAGTTTGCAAGCAATATTCAAAGGTAAGGTTGAAAACAACACAACACCATCAATGAGCCAATATGGCCATGCAGCTACCAAATCAAATCCAAATGTGACCAAAAATCATTGATTGTACAAGAAGGCACAAATTCAAAGGAGGAAACAACACAAATAACCATGCCCTAATTTATTGTAGTAGCTGAAATTCCTAGGAACATTTGTAGCGGATTTCATGATCTCTTCCATGCCTTGGCACACAAGATCCAAAGGTGCATTAAATGAAAGAAAAATTTATAGATCTGAGCCACATTCTTCCACAGCTCTTGTGGTAATTTGGATACATTTTATGGTATATTTTTCACGTGATTTGAGACACAAATTGCAGGGGAATGACATTTGTGTGCAAAGAAAACATGCAGACTTGGCACCTAAGACCATGGGTCAACAAATACCAATTGGCCGTTCTTTCAGACAGTTGGTGCCCAAGCCATCTTTTTGAGTCTACTGTGCTCCAAGTGTGTTCTAGGATATCAATAGTTGTATGTTTGGGTTGATATGAAAGGAATGTATTTTGTATAGCATAGGAAAGATGTTGTATTATGCATTTGTAATAGATGTCTCCATGGCAGTTTGTAACGATTCAAGGAACTATATAATCGTAACTGTATTTTTCCTTTTACCACATTTGTTGGTGCAACTACAATAGAAGTTTTATATGCGTGTGACAACATTTAATGCATTACAAATGCTTTGTAATGGTCATCCTTTTATTGCATATGAGTCACTGCAGTTATATGATGGATCATTAAGCATGTGTCCATTGTATTTGATGTAATCTTTGGTTTTCATTTTAATGTAGATCTGGTTCTGTTGATGCTCTATTGCATATTTTCCCTTCCTCTTTGCTGATTCATGACTCAGTTGCCCAATGAAGTACGCACTTATCTGCATTGGTTTGGGACCAATCATTCTTATCAAAATGTTATCTCTATCCCAACTGGGAACAGATTAGTTTTAATTTAGATTATGTATGATTGTTCATGATTTGATATTGTTAATTATGGATAATTATTAATTTTCAGCTATCCTAAATGCCAAATATTTATAGGATCATGTTCAGAATATCTGCACCTTGTTACTTTGCATGAAACAAAAAAATAAACTATTGTAAGGGATTACAGTAATGTTGTGCATGTGCAAGGTGCATTATCAGCTATAATAGAGATTTTGTGTAGCTAGTTGATCTTGACTTGGTGACAGAAATTGGGATCAAGTATACATCCAAGTATAGCTACTGATTTTTAGAATCGTGTCATATATTATTTGATTTACAAACCTATTTAGAATACCTTTAGGAACACCCTTCTGAGTCTAAGCTAAGGCAGAGTGTAGGAGATATTACCCACCGTCAAAATAGGCCCTTTATCATCCTCAATCTGTTAATAAACCTCTATTTTGCCCTCTTCATGACACCCCCTGGCCCTGAAGGTTTAACAACAATTCTAGGATTGTTTACCTACGGTTTTGAGACCTAACACACTTTTTTATTTCTGTTACCAAGTTAACTTCATTTCTCAAGAGTCGGATGAAAATCTTGGCTTAGAAGTTGTTCCCCTTCCAGGACTCCAAATCATATTCTTTGCATGGGATCAAGAAGCATGTCGATTTGTTAATTACAAGGCAATATAAATTGAACTTTGGTGTCAACCAAAAGTTTATTGATGAAGTGTTTGTAGATGTTGTTCCATTGGATTTGTGTGGAGTTGTTTTTGGCAACCCATAAATGAATGAAATAAATGTTGTTTACTGCAGACAAAAAACAAATACCACTTGATCAAGGATAGTTATAACTTCATTTTGCATGCCCATGAGGGCAAGTCCAAGCAATCTTGGGTTCATAATCTTCAAGCAAGGAGGATGCTTAGTGGAAGCACTAGGAGCATTCCCCTTGAGTGGGGGATAAAGAGTGTTAGCACAAGTACTCCATCTAGTTCAAACACTATGACAATCCAAACAACTTTGGACAATTGGAGACAAAGAATTTTAGGCTCTGGTTACAAAAGTGTAGGATTCAATGGTATCCATGTCATCCTTTCAGTGATTTGTCCCTCATTTTCTAAGTCTACCTTGCTTTCGGAGACCAAAAGCCTCTATATTCGGTAGTTGTGACCTGAAAAATGATCAGAATATGGGTCAACTGGTCAAGTCACATTATGACTCCAGGTAGAAGAGGTTCACGACTTGAGGGACACTTCTGATGAAGGGAATAAGTGTTCCATGGTGGAAGTAGATGAGATTTTCACTTTTGTACAGAACATCTAGTTCCAATAGGAAGCAATAACATAACTCCCAACTCCAACAAGTAGCATTTTTGTAACCATCGGGGCTGTTTTGTAATCATCAGGGTAATTTCAAAACCACTAGTCTGCTAGAAGTGACTGTTTCGTCCAATATCAGAAAAACAATTGTGGTATTCCAAATTCCACATTTTCCCTCTTCCTAGAGTCCTTTCAACTTCTATTTGGGCTTTGACAAGCATAAAAACCATTATAATTGAATTATAGATGATGGGGGAAGCAACGCCAAGCATCCAAGTGATGTATAGATTGTAGAACTCATTCATAGAGTGAGCATTTGTGACTGTAAGTAGGCTATAGCAGAACAGAGAAGGAAGTGAGAAACGGTGATTAAACTTTGGAGCATAACATTGTATGTCCTTGCTTGTTATACACCCAAGAGGCCTAAATTTGTAATTGGATAGGATATAGTGGACCAGGAGGCCATTAGACCTCACTCTTGTTGGACTTTTTTCCCGAAATTCAGGTTTTTCTGGGTAATCGTTGTGTCTTCCATGCTTTTGTCACTCTCACTTACTTCATGTTCAGTTGCTTATTTGAATGCTACAGTATTTCAATCCTCCTTAATATCTGCAATTGGCAAGCTACAGTATGGAATATCCATCCTAGCATACGGATCATTTTTGTTTCCCATTCTTGTTTATTCTTCAGCTTGATTTATATTCACCTATGGAGACATTTTTCACCACTAATGCATTTCTAATTTATCGCAATCCTTACTATGAATAGCTAAGCATAAAGCCATGAATGATGTTTGCAGCAAGCCCAGGAATGTGACCTTGATACACCTTAGAACCCCAACTAAGAACTAAAATTGCTGTAAAGCCTGAAACCTGAAAACTGCTAGAAACAATAATTCTGAAACCACTAAAAACTGAAATTTGGAGCAGCTAAAAAGGCAAAAGTGAAGCTATACAGGGACACATGAGCAATATCTAAGTAGCAGATTTAAATTTTCTACACACCTATCTTTAATGAGTTTATAGAACTTATCTTCCATTGAAAAAAACGTTCATGTAGCTTCAACTTAATACATATATATTATATCCTTGTCATGTGTAACAATTATTATTGTTTCCTTCTCATTTTAATCAAACTATAACATAGTTTAAAACTTGGAACAGAAGAAAACATAGGAGACAAGAGAGACAGCCTAAGAAAATACGGATGCTACCTCAGGTGAAAAGAGCAATCCTGGAACAGTATGGTCACTGGCACTGCAATGATTGAAACACTCTCAGACCTATACAAAAAGAACTGCTTCCCCAAGAATCATCCCCTACTTCAAAACCTGCGAACCTATTTCTAGATAATTTTGCATTTTTGCTCTTTTGTCTTATGCATGCAGGGTAGTTATATTTCTTGCCAAAAGTGTGCCCAGAACTTCTATTACGAACCTGTTTATTTCATAGATAGCATTTCTATAGATAGTATTATTACTGGAGTCTGAAGTTTTATAAAATTGATTTTGAAAGGACTACAAATCTCACTTCTCAGCAGAAGCCAATAAGGTTTTGAGTTGGGATGACAGCTCCATCAACAATTTAATTGTTGCAAACGTATATCTTATGCACACTTGGAACAGAGCTGATAATCTGTTATAGAAATATTTGGCAAACTGGTATTTCTGCAGGAACAGTTTAACAATACCCAGCAGCAGCATAGAGATAAAATCTGCAGCAAGGGGCATTTCTTCTAAATTGACTGGGAGTTCCATTGAAGCGACTCCACTCCCATGTCAACTCAGAAACAAAGGAAGAACTAGCGGCAAGCCTAAAATAAAAGATGATAAAACATTGGCAACTGACTCGAACTCTTTAGAACGAGAAGCTGTTGTATACAATATGTATGTTCAATGTTCTGTGCAAGTAAAGGTTATAAGCAGACAGCTTCTTGATCTCATATATATGATATTTGACTTTATTCAATCAAAGCAATTGCCCATGGTTTTATAGCTTGTGCACTGACATTCCCCTGTTGTTAGTTGAGATAAATTTTCTTCAAAACATAATTTTAAAATGAGAAAAACAGTTATTCAGTGGAGATCACTTGTTAAAATACCGAGAAATCCTTGGGGAATCAAAACCTACGATATGATCCTTGTCAAAGCTGCCGATGCCACCATGGTTGCTCAACGCTTCTGTGACGTGGAGTGTTACCTGGGTTACGGATCTCACGAGCAACTCGTGTGTTATCCACCTACTAGAAATTACACAACCAGGTGAGAAACTAGAGGGTCACTCATGACCAGATGTTACTCTGTGTCCTTCGTTTTAGCCACGAACCTAACCAGCTCGAAATAAAACAATGCAGCACAAAGTGTTGGGAGTCGATCTATATTACAGGAAAAAGCTAACCAGAAAGGTGCTAGTAACTCAGTAATAGAGCATCCAGCATGAGGATGGGAGGTCCATCAAATTCTAGCTGGTTTAGCTTTTCAACACTGAAAGAACAAATTCCAACAGCGTGGCGAACTCCCAATAACAGCCACTTGATAGACTACATCGCAATGACAGCAACTCGCTAGACTACCCATTAGAATTTTGAACAAGATAACCAAAGGCCAAAAATATCAATCCTCCAAAATCCTTAAAAGACGTGACTCAATCAGCAATAGCAGCTCTGTATGATCAAATTGTGGAGGTCTTCCATGCGCTTCATTAATTTTTGATTTGTTGCTTTCTTCTTTACAAACCGAATCCTGATCAAAACGCCAGCCAGTGATAGAACTAAATCTTCAACAGAGTAAATTCTTCGACATAGAATGTCATTCAAACTAAGTCAAACACTAGAGTTTGCAGCCTCGCATCTCAAACATCCTTCCCCGAAACACGAGTAACATGTAAATTCAAATGGGTTTGATCGCGTTCCACATCTCCTTCAATATACACACATTGAATGAGCTTACATGTGGGTATCCAAACGTTTGATTCGTTCACAAATGGGTATATATACAAAATCTGTGAAAGAAAGGAAAAGAAGTAATCAGAAAGAAAGAAGGAAAAAAGTACTCGTTTTTTTCACTGCTGTACGATGGCTCGCCTTCTAAATCTGTCAAAACAAACACCAACATGGCGACATTAGTCTAATTACAATCCAAGTGTGCACTGGCTTAGATTTTGACATTTTTGAAAGTGCATCATCTTTATCATACCATCCTCTTTCATTTGTGCTGGCATTGTTGCCCCCAATTCACGAGCTCAGCACCACCAATCTTTTTCTTTCAATGGCGATCGTGGAAGGTGGTGTCGAAGGTCAATCTTATGAAAATCTTGGGAGAAGACGAAGAGTGCTGTTATTTTAAAAGGATGAGCTTCCTGGTTCCTCTGTGCTTCCTTTGACACCCTTCTCGATGATAAGATACTGTTGGACGGGCTTTGATCACAGGCGAGAGAAGAAGATGATCGGCGAGTAGCTTGCAATATGCATTTAGGCGATAGAACGAACTATAAGAATGGGTTTCTCTTCTCCATATATCGCGTCCTTCAATCTTTCTCCAAAATACATGTAGCACCGAGAGGAAACTATGGCGTACAAGAAATAAGAAGCACTTTACTATAGAATAGCCAAAGATAAAACCATTACAATGAAGACCGCAAGACGCACCATTTAAAAGTAGAATTTTTTTTAATTGATGGAAACGAGTAGGAATACATACATATAGGTTTTTATTTTATTTTATTTTTATTTTTTTTAAGCAGATCATAATAATTTGAATACAGTTCTATTAGGTCAAATTCATGTAAGTCTGAGTCTAAATGCACATCAAAGGGTTTGGGTTTGAATCTTGGTGAATGGTTTTTATATTACATATCATCACCTCACCAACTATGCTCAACAAAATGAATATCAACGCATTGACAAGTGTTGATTTTTTTTAATATCATGAAAGAAGAGAGAAGAGGACCGAGAAGAGTTTGAGAAGGTTTTATTAAGATAATTGTAAGGTTCCTTCTTATATATTTATGACAATTATTAATGAGTATAGATTTATATTAAATGGGTAAAATAGATGTTATAATAAATGTGATATTAATGTAACAAGTTAAAATATCAAATGTATAGGGTATTTAGTTTCAATTTTGATGAAGATGTTGTGTAAGTGTCAAATATATATTCATCTAAATGTCATTATTTAAGGTTTCTTTGAATGTGATGGGCCCCTTTTAATCACTTTTTAATCATCTTGTTTGTCATTTAAATCTTCTATAGATTGTTAAACTTGTTAATACTTTTCCAAGTTTGTGTCTAACCATTAAGCTTTAAAGCATAGTTGTTAATTAAATGATAAATACTTATATGTGCATGTGATTATTGGTAAAAACATGTTAAATGTTATGATTTTATTTTTTTTGTTGAATGAGTAAAAAGGACTAACATGGCTTGCAGCAAAAAGAATTAAGAACACATAACGCAAACTTTCTATAATCGAACAAAGTGTAGAGACAACAATGTTCTTGTAGTTGGGTAGAACACAAATCTACAACAACAAACATAATGTGTGTTAAGGTGTCCACCAAAGAAGCACTATCAAACTCTTATTGCAAGTAGATAACCACAACATTTAGAATTCTTTTGATGTGTGGTGTGATGTGATTGGATAGTTCGTATTATGTGTGATGTTTTTCATGCTAAATTATTATGTAACATTTCGATCAAGCTAGCTAAAGATATTCCTACATCTAATACTAAATAGCTTCATGCATCAAAGGTAGAACTTACCATGAACTAGTCAACAGGTGATCTGATCAAGCTGAATTGTTGGAGAGTGCTACTTACATGCAGACCTCTTCAAACAAATGGCCAACCACCTTCAGATGTGTTATTAAGCTATTTGAGGTGGACATTTATATTTTGATATGGTTATGAGTTTCAATCCTATTAGGACTCGTAGATGTTTTGCGCTTTCCTTACTTGTTAATAAATATCTTCCTATATGGGAATGGCTACTAGTTAGTTATGGATTGAGTCATTAGATTGAGGACTATATATGAGTCAAAGTAGAACATGTAAAGGTTAATGCATTTAACGTCTCTTTCATGAGTACCAATTTGTAAGAAGTAGCATGTGTGCTTTTTAATATGAATGATAATATATCTATTGAAGTAATTATTTGATTCTTTGATCCTTTGAAGAGTGCTTTACCCAAGAGGGCCCACTTGAGGTAATGCAACACAAAGATTTTTTAAACATTCTAATTAGATGTATTTATTTCAATATTAGATTTCATGTAGTTGTAAGATAATAACCTAGTTAATATTGTTATCCTATAGCAACAATGTTATTTTCATTAAGTTAGTGTAAGTGTTAGTTATAGATGCTTTTGATATAATTATTCTTACTGTCATGTTTTGTTTTCATTGTTTTGTTTTGTTTTTCAACATGTCATTATAAGTCATTGTAATCTTAAGAAATTACTTTCCTACATTCTTCTTTACTACAATCTTTTCTGACAACATAGGATAAAAACCTAGGTATAATCATGATGCACATGCAGTGTAAAACCTTTTTTGAGTTTCATACCACTAGTTTTGACAAGTTAAATGTAGCTTATAGTCCACAAAGGGTTTCTCAAATTTGGATAATTAAGCCCTAAGTTGTAGAAGTTGTTAGGTTGGCATTGAATCACAAGTAGATATAGTAAGCTCAACATTTTTGGTGTCCTTTCTAGGGATGGTGTCAAGTTATGAGGTTATCTAGGTTGTTTAGAAGTTTTTCATGCTTCCCTAGGACTATAATTCATTGCTTTTAGTTTTTAGGACCTTTAGAATTTAATCAAACATCCAAACTTCTTACTAACCAAGTGCAGACCTATACACTAAAGCAACCTCCGGGTTATATTTCTTGTATGCAAATAATGAGGGTTCCTCTTGAAAGGTTCATTTCTAATATTAGCAGTCCATCCATTCAAGCAGTCATCATAGAAATACATCCAATATACCATTCTCCTGCATCATCACCCACCTCTCAAGCTAGTTCCAATTCACCACATAACTCTCCACCTCGAGCCAACATGGGAGATGCCAATGACCAAAATGATCGAGACAATGAAACACCAACTTTTCATTTTCCCATTATATGCCAAGAGAGGAATGTTGCTCTTAAAAACATACTACCCGAGCAACTCTCCCAAAATTTCATGGGCTTATCACAAAAAATCTAGACACTTTTTCTTTCTGAATTTGATGTCTTATGTCCTAATTATGACTACACTACAAATGCTCATAGGTCGAAGTTGTTTCCTAACACCCCTGAGGATTCTGCCTTGAGATGCTTTATAAGTTTTAGAAGAGATGTGATAATTATTTAGAATTCAATGAAAAAAAAAATTCTAAAGAAATATAAGGAATAGTGCAAAGGAGGGGATATGAGAGGAGATGATATCTTCAAAATGAGTTAAAGGGAAAATGAGTCATTAGAGGGCTACGTAGAATGCTTCTTGTTTTGCCTATAGAAATCCAAGCATAACAGGCTAGAGAAAGATTCCCTCAAACTCATATTTCTTAGAGGAGTTAATGAATACTATATGGATGCATTAAACCTCATGGAAGGAGGAGATATCTCTTAAGATTCTTGGGATGGCATTTGCCAACTTAATAGAAACTACTCCACCTCAACAATGAAGAAGACTCATAGCATGAGAGCACCTACATCAAAAGTAGTTGCAGGAATTTCTTAGATTGAGATTAGTAACCTACTAATGGAGATGAAGTAGTACATAATTAACCACATGGCTACTCAATTGGATAGACTACAAGTGAGAAAGAAGTAGGAAGAAGTAGAGGTTGTTTTGACCGATATTGCCTTCATTGTCACCATAAGAGAGAGGATTGTATAAATATAAGAGGGTTGCAAGCATAGAATAAAAACTTAATTTCAAGGCTTTAGAAGATGAAGATGGCCAAGATTTTTACCTATCCTAATAAAATCCAAGGAACTAGAGAGAAGGTATGCCCTATAATCCTCTATCTTATAATAATTCTTATGGTAATTTCAATCAATGGCAAAATCAGCCTCCTCCTAGTTGGATGAACTATGGATCCTCATCATGGAAAAACCATCCTAGGGGTTGGACACCTTATCACAACCAATATTTAAATTGGAAAAAACCTTAATCAAACTAGCACCAACAACAAAAATGGAGGAGTAATCAACTATGGGGGAATCCTAATGCAAGATATCCATAACAATTGCAAGCTCCACTTTCTCAACATGCCATAATTTTTAACCTTGCATAGTACTCTACCACCTCCAAAATCCATGCAATTTCCAACACAACCTACACCTAAATCTAATAACCATCATGTGCAACAACCCTATGCTAGTGAAACAAAATAATTCCTTGCCTATGTTGTAGACATTAATAATGTGCATCTTCACTCTAGTAAAACTCTAGTTCCTCCAACACAACCAATCATTACAAAGATTCCTTCATATATATGAAGCCTCAACTAATGTTAATCCTCCGGTGAGAAAAAAAAAATCTACCTAAACAAGAACCTAATAAAATCCCTACACCACCATTTTCGGAAAGGCTTAGTATGCAAAAACCAAAACTTGAACTAGCCTTTGATTTTGTGGAATGTTAGTGTAAAGATTCCATTATTCCAATCAATAAAAGATGTGTGTATCTACAATAAAATAATTAAACAATCATACTTTAAGAAACTAGATGGGAAGAAGAAGGATCCACCAACTGGAAGATATTATATTAGGAAGGGTAATTATTCCTAAGTATATTGATCATGATAGCCCTATGGTCAATGTCACCATCAATGAAATGTTGATACCAAATACATTGAGATGTAGGGGCAGCCATTAATGTAATGACTAGAGAAATAATGCAAAACTTGCAATTGTCATACTTAAGGCCTATACAAACAATCTTCTAGCTAGCTAATAGTTCAATAGTAAAACCAAAAGAGATTGTGGAAGATCTAGTCATAACATTAGATTCTTGTGAGTATCTCGTGGTTTACATAATCGTGCAACCAAAAGATAACTTAGGTAGGTACCCAATCAACTTAGGTTGACCTTGGCTTGCTACTATATATGCCTTCATAGGATGCAGATCAGGGGAAATGATCATTTCAAATGGTAATGTTACCAAGAAACTTGTTTTATATTGGTCATACCAACCACATCATGACATTGATTAGACAGTATGGCCTGACCTTTGGGATAATAAGGAGAATACCTTGAAAACTCTAATGGTAGTAGACAAAATCCCAATGCTCCAATTGCAAAAATGAAGAAAATCCATCTTACTTAGCATGCTTTTCTTGTCCTCTGATTTATTTACTTCATGCAGCATCGTTTAAGAATTACTTGTTTATTGTCCACTTGCTTCACTAGTTGCTTTCTCACACTAGCAATCCATGTATTGCACGCATGAATGTTGCACCAATGAGTCTTCTCACCACTTAGGTTGAGATCACTCCTAGTAAACACTGTAGACACCCAAAATTGTCCAATCTAATTAAATAAATATTTTTTTTATTTAATTATCTAAGCCTAATTCTTCTATTAATTAAATAAATCTTTATTTATTTAATTAATTCATTTATCCTCTTCTAGCCTTATTTCTCATTTAAATAAATACATTTATTTATTTAAATTATCCTTTTCCTAAATTAAATAAATATTTTTATTTATTTAATTATCATACTTCTTCTATTAATTAAATAAATCTTTATTTATTTAATTAATTCATTAGCTTTTTCTACACATGACACATGTCATTCATCTCTTAATTCCTACACTACCTACCTCTTTCATTATTTTGGTGTTTCTTTTACCTACCCTCTAATCCTAGCCGACCTCTCTTTTTACACCTCTCAATCTTATCCCTCCATTTCATATTGTGTCTTCTATTTAAGAAGATGCCTCCTTCATTGTCAAACCCTAATCACTCATGCTAATGATCTTTCATGCAACTTGCTACACTACGATCCTACTTGCAACCACATTCTGTTCTCTGTTGAGCTCTTGTGCATACAAAAATCTGAGAGCAAATATATCAAGCAAGATCAATGGAGATAGGAAGAATGGAGATCAAAACCCTATTGGGCATGTGATGGTATAATCTTTGTGATTTCATGTGATTTGCATTATCTTAGGTAATCTTCATATGTTATGGTGGATCTTTGTTGATTGTTAGGCTAGGGTTTAGTGGTTGGATTCATTTAGCCTTTCAATATTGTTATTATTGTTATCCATTTTCACCATAAACATTTTGGCACGCCTGGTGGGACTCTTGTCCCTTTGCATTTAACCTTTTTGTTGCAGATTTTGCATTTTTGAAGTTGCAGATCGGACATTTTTCGACGGCATTTTAGGTATTTTCGCGTCTGCGAGCATTCGGATCGCGTCTCTGAGTTTCAGAAGCGTCTGCGGGATCGGGAATCATGCCTGTGTTTTTGCCAAATTTTATTTTGCAGGTTTCTGAAAGGGGCGTCTGCGTTTCCGAAACGCGTCTATGTTACATCTGATCGCGTCTGTATCCTGAAAGGGTGTCTGTGTGTTCTGAGCGCGTCTGTGCATCACATAACCGCGTCTGTGTCATAAAGACGCGTCTGTGTCTGGTATAGCAGCGTCTGTGTTTTACTGTTTTGAAATTTTCAATTTATTTTTTTCTTTGATTCAATTTTTCGGATTTCGTACTTAGGGTTTCAGATCTGATTTATTTTTGGACTAACCCTTGCAGATCTAGCTAATCAAGTTTGTGCAGCTTGTTTTGGAAGCAAAAACGTTTCTGTTGAAGGCCCCTTTTTCACAAAGTTTTTTTGGGTTTTTAAAATTTACCTAACTTGTGTGCTTGCAGGAAGGGGTGATCATTTGAGACAACCCAAACTACTAACAAATTTTGTTGCAGGTCCTTGGCTAGGGTTTTTGAGATTGTGTTGTGTGCCTTGTTTTCATAGATTAGCAAACACTTCCATTGGTGCACTAAAATTGAATCATTGTCTTTTGTGTCTTGAGCAATAGGCTCTTTTTGTTTAATCTTTAGAGGGCCTGTCTTCTCGTGTGGTCATTAGGACTACTAGTGAGAAGAGAACGACCCAAGTGGTAGCGAGGAAAACCCACCTCATCCGAACCACTATAATCAAATGTATTCATGGTGAAAACTATGGATAACGTGTGCTGATTAGTTCATACCGACACTATGTCTCCCCATAAACCCGTTTGATCAAATTTATTTGATCATTTGTAGGGCGTAACCCCTACCAGCTAGGAGCCTTCTGTATTTACAGAGCTGAAAGTGCCGCATGTATGGCCACACGAGCGGATGCCCTTACTAGCACCATTTTGTTTTAGAGGCCCAAATCCTTCTAGTTGTTGGGGCAAGAGGTCGGACCTCTGGTAGCGGCCCACACACATACGGTTCTTAGTAGAGATGCAAAGTTCGCCATGGGGAGTTTTCATGGGGACTGATGCTTGGCTGACCCGAGAAGTGAGTGCCGAGGGTGGAGCCAGTGAGGTCAAGCATCTAAGTATCCGCTCTGAATAGCGTAGCCTCGGGGGTAAAACCCTATGTGGGATCAACAACTATTGTCTTGGCCAGCCATAAGAATTGTGCTTGACTTATGTTAAACATTCAAAACAAATCAAGACCAAACAATAAAACATTGTGTCTTTTGTGTCTTCAAGTGTATGCAAAACAACTTTACATCAAACAACACACTTTTGGAGTCTAAACACTTGCAAACAGTGAGTCCTCATCAACATTGTGTCCTCTTGTCACAAAAAAAACAGTCAAATAGTCGGATTTGGTCACAACAAAACAACTTCACAGATTGGAAAAATTGCACAAAATTTACAGAAACGCGTCTGTGTCTGTTTTAACTGCGTCTGGGTCATCTAAGCACGTCTGTGAAGGGCATAATAGCGTCTCTATTTTTAGTAGCGTCTGTGTCGAACAGAGACACGTTTGTGTCTGGGAATCGCGTCTGTGAAGTATACAGAGGCGTCTGTGTCCAGAATTGAAAATTTTTACAGTCCATCAAACAAAAGAAATCAGTTTCGGAATACTTGAGCTTCCTAGGTTGTTTTTTCAGGTTTCATTTAGCATTCAATCTGTCATTGGGTCTCATACAGTCCATCATTGCTTCACATCTCATTTTACATTCACATTTGTCTAAACTTGAGTCAAAAGGTCACTTGCTTGTCGTCATCATACTTTGTCAACATACTACATACAACAACAATTTTCTAAGTGGTCCCTCATCAAGGTTTCTTACCTTTGGGTCTCATTTGGTCTTACTTAGAGTCAAGGTCAACTTACCTCATCAAGAGAAACTATCCTCTCTTTGGAAGTCACACCTACTCTACTACTTACATACTTGGTCTTACACTTTGGACATTGCAAGTACACCTCAAGATTCATTTGCACTCCATACAACTCTTGGTCTTCCATACTCTTTCCATTTTTCATCTAGTCTCTCCCATCTTGGTCAAACACCTAGTTCATGGTTGAAACTCGTCTTCAAAAATCTAGGAGAAAAGCTAAAGAAGCTCAAGAGTCCGCAAACATGAGTTCTTATGAGTATGACAATGATTTATTTTTCAATCCTGAGCACACTACATTGCCTGACATGGATGTTTATAGACACATTCCAAATGTGGAAAACACAGACACTACAAACAAAAATGCTACACACAATGACAATGTGGACAACTTTTCAATACAATCAGCAGATATAGAAGAATCCATAATGAATCCTCATTTCAATAGATTGGTTGAAGAGATAATGAAGAGGGATAGACAATACTTCTTACACATGATGGCACAAAGTGGAGCTAAAATACCTCATGACTTTGACATGTCTCAACTTATGGAAAATCGACCCTCGCAACAAACTCAATCCAACATGGATCAAAGGAGACCCAATAGTGGGGGAAATAGAGGACCGAATATGATGTCTGAATCACCATCAGCTTTGCTTCAAAAACCAGAAATCCCACATACACACGGTCAAACATATGATACTTACCTTCGAAGACCATTATGGAAGTCTTATGCAGATAGATATGCTCAATCACATGCTCAAGCTATGGATCAATCAAAACAAGTGGACATTCAAAGGCATGCTCAAAATTTGGACACAAGGAAACCTCATGTCAAATTTGGGGGCAACACATTAGAACATGACATGCCTGTAGAATATGGTATACATGCACAAAATAGATATTAGGTTCCTCAACATGAAGCTATACCAAGTGCTCCATATATGCCGCATCAATATAGACCTCCTCCATACGAACATGTCTATGATCAATATCATCCATACATGCAACAAGCTCCTCCTCAAATTGGTGTCTCAAACATGGGGTATGCTACAAGAAATCGATCGCCACCTAAGAATAATTTGGAGCAACAAATCAGAGATTTACAAAAGAAAATGGAGGACATGAGTACACCAAAACCAACATACACTATGAGAGACATATGTCCTTATCCATTTGATAAGAGCATTCCAATGCCTCCATTTCCTGCACACTTTGTGACGCCAAAATTTGACAAGTATAGAGGAAAAGGAGACCCCAAGGCACACATAAGACAATTTTTCACAGCTTGCATTGAGGTAGCGGCAGAAGAAACATATTTGATGAGGTTGTTCCCGCAAAGCTTAGGCGATCAAGCTATGGAATGGTTCTCTCAATTACCTCCTGGTATTAAGTCATGGGGTGACTTAGCAGAGGCATTTATTCAGCATTTCTCCTACAATATTGAGACAGATATCTCAGTCACTACTTTGTGCAACACCAAGAAAAAAGAGGGAGAATCTTTTGCGTCATTTTTACAAAGATGGAGAAATCTAGCCAGCAGATGCTCTTGCGAAATCCCACAGAAACAAATGGTAGAGATGTTCACACAAAACGTTAACAAAGACGTTGGCTATGATCTAAGGAAAGCTTGTTTGTCCACCTTCAAGGATGTTATTGAAAAGGGCTTAGCAACAGAAAAGGTCCTAATTGAACAAGGAGTCATTAAGATATTTAAGGAAAACAAAGATGACTTTAAAGGAAAAGACAAGCCAAGATTTTGGAATAAGAACAAGAATACAGTTAATGATGGTGTTGTTGATGCCAATACAGTGAGACCCAAGTTCATCTTTTCGGGATCAAGTTCTACAAACAATCAAGTGAATACTCAAACAACTTCTAGACCACGAAGGAAGTACACCTCATTGGGAGAACCACTTGAATCAGTCTTCAAAAAGCTAGTGGCAAACAAAGTGATCACAGTTCCAAATTTTCCTCCATATGAACCAAAGGTCAAACCAAATTGGTGGAATGATGATGAGTATTGTGAGTTTCATAAGAGCAAGGGTCATAAGACAGGAAATCGCCATCGATTCAAGAACATTGTGCAAGATCTCATTGATAGAGGTGACATTGAGATTGAGGGACATTCATCCAATCAAGAACATGAGATGTTTAAGGAACCATTCCCAAAGCATGACAAAGGAAAATCCCAAGTCACAGATGATCAGACCAACTATACTAGAGCACCTTACAACTATGACTCAGCTATCAATCGCATCTCGACGGACAATCATATCTCTACTATTACCATCAAGAACAAAAATCCTAAGAATCCTCCTCAGAGACCCAAGATTGTCCTAAGAGGTGTTGGATCTTCTTCCGAACATACCCCTGAATGTCATGTTACAACCCGTCGAGGTAAGATTACTTTGTCAGGTGCTTCCACTAAAAATACCACTTCTTCATCAACCAAGCCTGAGTATGGCCTTGTAGAACAGTTAGGGAAGACACTCGCGCTCATCTCCATCCTTGAGCTCTTACGTATATCCCCCGCTCATAAAGCTATTCTTGACAAAATCTTGAGAGATACTGTTGTTCCTACTGATCTGAACGTGGACCAGTTTCAAGCCATGGTGGGATACCTTTCCATTCCACATTCCCTTACATTCACAGAAGCCGATGACGCCTTCGTATGTCAGCCACATAATGCACCTTTACATGTTGAAGCCTTCATACACAAACATCGAATAAAGCGAGTCATAATAGATGGAGGAGCAGGTCTAAACATTTGTACATTGAGCACCATTAAACAATTGGGATATTCTGATAAAGCTGTGAATTCAAAAAATCAAATCACCATCAAGGCCTATGATGATGAAGAGCGCTCGTCCAAAGGCACAGTCACCTTACCTCTAAGAATTGGGCCAGTCACAAAGGATGTGGTTTGTCAAGTCCTAGATCTAGATCTCACATACAACATATTGCTAGGACGTCCTTGGATTCATGAAATGAGGGCAGTCCCATCAACATATCATCAATGCATTAAGTTTCCTCATAATGGATTCGAGGTAACAGTCAACGGTGATCCAAATCCGTTCATATATTGCAATAACTTGAGATCACATACTGAGACTATCATTCCCAGTAATCGTGAGGCTACTCCTTCTTCGACATACATTGATCCTGAGTCATTGAAACCTTCGACATCAAAACAAGGTGAACTTAAAGGCAAATTTCAAGACAAAGGCATGGGAGAATACACTTTGAATCAGACCATGTTTTTACGACAAGTCGTGAGCTCTCCAAAAGAATATGGAAGGCCACATCCTAACAAACAAATCTCCATCATGATACTCAAATGGGATCCTACTATCTTTCAAAGATGGGGCAAACTAGAAGAGGAAGATTTATACAAAATGCTCTACAAAGACATTGAAGAGGACACACATGATCAGATCAATATACCTTGTGAGAAATATGGCAAAGGCTTCAAGATTCTACAAAAATTCGGGTATGATGGAAAAAGCCCTCTTGGGTTACGCAAAGAAGGCGTCATGGAACCCTTACAACCTGAATTGACTATAAAAAGGGAATGCTCAAAGGGACTTGGTTTTCTGACTTCCAAGATCCACACTAAAAGGACAGAAAAGGCATCACAAATCAAAATTGCCAAAGTTCAACAAGAGGATTGCTATTCCACAGATTCCAACGAATGGGAATGGGGTTCAAACAAATCCTCCAGTGACTATGAGCTCACCAAGACATTCGGAGAGCCAGATGAACCCACAGAAGAAGAGGAATTTTATACAAAGTTCAGAGTTGGTCAAGAAACAACTCATAAGGATTTCCCACAGTCTTCGTCTCAAGGTCTTAGGTCGAAACCACATAGGATGAGGACACCTGTCCCGAAAGGCGCTACTAGTGACGACAATTTGGATTCGCTCACGATCGAAACTGATGAGGAGAGTGCAATCGATGACCTCGACGATTGCCTCGATATACCTGAATATAACCACATCTTCACTCTTAGCCCTGCAAACTCCGAAAACATTAAAGGCCTTCCCCTTGTTCACCACCAACTCATTGACTGGGATTATGAAGGACCAGCACAATTTGACACATTTCAAAATGACAAAGCTATTATCGACTATCTTGGCATATGAGATGATCTTCCCCCTAGAGACCACAAAGCAGGATACATCATAGAACTCAACAACATGGCATATTTCGGTGAGGGTGTCGGACCTTCCAGTCGCAAAAAATGTGAAAATAAGAGCAAAACAAGGGTCTTATGGCGAAAACCACACTGTGGCGCTATCTGACTCCAAAAAAGTAAAAAGAAAGGACGTATCTGAGGGCGAAAACCTCTCTGAGGCACCCGAAGATGGAAGGCTCAACATTCTCCTAGCATCATATGAGGAAAAATCATCCATGTTGGTAGAGGAGACTATCAAGACAAACATTGGTACAGAAGAGATTCCACACAACATATTCCTAGCTCAATCCTTGACAGAGTCCGAAAGGGGAAAGTTCATAAGCTTCTTCAAAGAACGACAAATCAACTTTGCATGGTCATACGCTGATATGCCTGGACTAGATCCGGATTTGGTAATGCATCATTTGACAGTCAAACAGGGGGGCAAAGCCAGTGAAACAAAAATTAAGAAAAATGCATCCGCAAGTAGCATTACTAGTCAAATTAGAGCTGGAGAAATTATTGGATGTCGGATTCATACGCCGAATTGATTATCTTGAATGGATCTCCAATTTAGTACCTGTCAGTAAACCAGATCGTAGCATCAGAATATGTACAGATTTCAGAGACATCAACAAAGCTTGTCCAAAAGATGACTTCCCATTACCAAATATCGACTTGATCATTGATCTCACAGTAGGTCATGAAATGTTATCTTTAATGGATGGGTTTTTTGGTTATAATCAAATCAGGATTGCACCCGAAGATCAACACAAAACATCATTCACTTGTCCATGGTGAACTTTCTGTTGGAATGTCATGCCCTTTGGGCTGAAAAATGCAGGTGCTACATATCAAAGAGCAATGACCACTATCTTTCATGATCTCATGCACATAACCGTGGAAAATTATGTTGATGATCTCTTGGGAAAATCAATAGACAGAGATACACATTTGGACATACTTTCAGTCATCTTTGATCGGTTGGAAAAATACAAGGTAAGATTAAACCCCAAGAAATGTGTCTTTGGAGTAACCTCCGGGAAGCTCCTAGGATTCATTGTGTCCAAAAGAGGAATTGAAGCCGATCCAGCAAAAGTCAAGGCTATCTTGGACATGCCGCCACCCAGAAATATCAGTCAACTTCGATCCTTACAAGGGAGACTCCAGTCTATATGAAGATTCATAGCGCAACTGGCAGATAAGTGTAATCTTTTTCAACACCTGCTACATAAAAATATCAAGTTCAAATGGGATGATAACTGTCAACAAGCTTTTCAGACGCTCAAAGATTATCTTTTGAATCCGCCAGTTTTGATGCCACCAATTCCAGATCAGCCTTTGTTACTATACATATCAGCTACTCCAACAGCACTGGGGGCACTCCTAGCACAACAAATTGCTGACGGCAAGGAAAAAGCAGTATACTATATCAGTCGCACATTGGTGGGATATGAGCTAAACTACACACCAATCGAGCGTGCATGTCTCGCTGTGGTCTTTGCTTCACAGAAATTACGCCATTATATGCTCACTCACAAGACTAAGTTGATTGCAAGAATTGATCCACTAAAATATCTTCTCAACAAAGCTACACTTACTGGGCGACTGGCCAAATGGGTAATGATCCTGAGTGAGTTCGACATCGAGTATGTGGACAGAAAAGCAATAAAAGGACAAGCAATCGCGGATCAATTAGCAGATGCTCCCATGATAGATGATGCTCCTCTAAATTCAGAATTTCTAGATGAATCCATTCTAACAATATCACATGCAAAGCCATGGCAATTATACTTTGACGACTCATACACACAGCATGGGGCAGGAGCTGGTATTCTCTTTATAACTCCTCAAGGCGATTCTATACCAAAATCATACCGCTTATCATTTCCTTGCACTAACAATATAGCGGAATATGAGGCATTAACAACTGGATTATGAATTGCAGTTCAGTGGAAGATCCAAGAACTTCATGTTTTTGGGGATTCTCAACTTGTCATCCGTCAAGAAACTGATGATTACCAAAAAAAGGATGAAAAATTAATGCCTTACAAGCAAATGGTGGATGATTTGAAACAACACTTCACAAAGATAGATTTTGAGCAGATACCAAGAGAGCAGAATCGTGCTGTAGATGCCATGGCTACAATCGCTTCACTAATTGACCTGCCTCAAAATGAAACTTGCTATGAGTTCTTAGTGGACAACCTGTTGGTTCCTTCATATGAGATCACTCCTATTGAAATGATATGCGTTGTTGGTCCCGAATCCCAGTTATATGGGTCCATATTCACATACCTTCGCGACAATATCTTACCTCCTGATCTATCAAACAACCAACGCCGCACTTTCATTCGCCAATCCTCTCAATATGTCATTTTAGCTGATAACCTATACCGACGAGGTCTAGATGGCACTCTTCTTAGATGTTTAGAAAGCGACGAAGCTCATATTGCCTTACGTGAAGTGCATGAAGGGATATGTGGTCCGCATACTAGTGGTCCTACCTTGGCCAAGAAACTCATCAGGACTGGATATTATTGGCCCAATATGGAAAAAGACTCATATCAGTTTGTCAAGAAATGTAAGCAATGTCAAATTCATGGAGATCTCATACATGCACCAGCACAAGAACTACAACCACTTGCGTCTCCTTGGCCCTTTTGTCAGTGGGGACTCGATCTCATAGGCAAGATTCACCCTCCTTCTTCCAATGGTCATAAATTCATTATCACAGCCACAGAGTATTTCACAAAATGGATTGAAGTCGTGCCTCTCACACAAGTCACTGGGAAACAAATTGCTACTTTCATCCTTAACTATATCATTTGCCGATATGGTATTCCTAAATCCATTATTACTGATAACGGGCGTCCCTTCAAAAATCAGGATGTTTGTGAACTCTGTGACCGCTTCCATATTTCCCATCGTTTCTCCACACCATATTACCCCCAAGGTAATGGCCAAGCTGAGGCGTCTAATAAAATAATTCTTAAAATCCTCAAAAAGACAGTCGACGACGCTGGCCGTAACTGGCATATCCAACTCAATCCAGCACTTTGGGCCTATCGCACAAGTGTCTGCACACCTACAGGAGCTACACCCTACTCACTTGTCTACGGCGCTGAAGCCATCTTGCCTATTGAGGTCGAGTTACCTTCTTTACGGGTCTCTTTGCGAAACATCATCAATGATGAAGATTACAGGGTCTCTCGCTTACAAGAACTAGAACTGTTGGATGAACGGAGACAAACTGCTTTTAATCATCTTAAGGCTTACCAACAGCGAATGAGTCGTAGCTACAGTCACAAAGTCAAGCCTTGCACATTTGAGATAGGTGATTTGGTTCTCAGAGAAAACCCCAAGAATCAACAAGACAGAGAGAAGAAGGGCAAGTTTGAACCAAATTGGCTTGGTCCTTACATCGTTACAGCAGCCTATGGATCTGGGGCATATCAGCTCTCAACTACAGAAGGTGAACCTTTGGAGGATCCTATCAACAGCATGCACCTTCGCAGGTTCTACACATAGCTCTTTGGAATATCCTAATTCAAAAAATACAAAAAAAATTATAAAACAAAAAAATCGTTACTTGGTGAAAACCTGGCAAACAGGCGCCTTGTGACACAAAAAAATTGAAAAATCAGAAAAGTAAAGAGAAATAATTTCGTCCAATGGTGAAAACCACTTCGGTGGCGCCCTGGGCAAGTACCATGGTGAAAACTGGGTCACCAGCGCCATGCGTAGAGACTTTGCTCCTCCCTCCTTCAGGATTCTCTTTCATCCTTTCACTTTGCACACACTCACAACCTATTCATTCATAATAAACTTACCCAGTCCCATCATGGCTTGTTATTGATCTACCCAAGATTGGTTAGCCATTCCTAATAAACCTCCCTTTTCACCTCCCTTTCCATCCATAATAAATCAGATCCTATCTGTGGCTAAGGCAAATCCTATGTCTAGTGATGGGTGTGGAATTAAGAACATCACATGTTTCAAGGAGTAAAGTTTCTTCCAGCTTTCTTCAGTCTATCCACGCACAATCCGCAATAAAGCAACATTGGCATCACAGATCCGCAATAAAGTTTCGTCTTCTTCACAATAAAGTATCAGTTTCATGGATTCAGTCAGTTTCAGATGAGACACAGCAGCAACAATGGGCTTCAACAAAATCAAATCTTTCAACAAACTCAGACAACATTATGGTTCAGTGCTATCTATCCTTTTTGTGAAAGTGAACATTGTGACCACAATCAAATAAGACTTATACAAGTGACAAGAGACACTAAACTTGAGGACTACAGTGGATGTTGGTGTCGAGTCTTGGTTTTCTTTTGATTTTATCTTTTGGTGACATGTCTTTTAGCTTTTCCAGGATGTCTCTGACTAGAGATTCTATCTCCAGGATGTCTTTGACTAGAAAGGCGAGGATGGGGTATCGTCACCTATTTTGTTTGTTGTTTGTGGATTGTCTTTTAGTAATGCTATGGCTTGTCCAAGGATATGGGGACACTGAGAGTCTAGTGTGAACTGGGGCATTCCTTGTTTGTGACTATCTTATCTCCATGCAAACGGGTACAATGACTTTCTGGGTCGAACACATGCCTCGATTGTCATAACCTATTTTGCCATAATAAGCTCAATGATGATAACGCACAAGAAGCTCTTTCACGTTCATATCTTCTGTCTTCCATCCCCCTTTCTTGATTGACTTCCATCATCCTTCTCAAGTCCGCATAGCCTGCTATCACACGACTGAGTATAATGACACACCAAAAACATTTGCATTTCATATAGTTACACCTGCATTTCCACATATAAGCATTTCATACATACATATAGATATCACAATTGCATCACATCCTGCACACAACACTTGTTAGCACAATTTACATTTGCATTATCATATTCATATGCATTACATACATTCACATTTGCGTCATGCATCACATATAAAACATAAAAGAACAAAAATATTGCATTGCATCATATACATATTTGCATCCATATCATAAGCATACATTCTAAGAACATCTCATCACATAGGTACACATGCATATAGCTGTCGCAAAAATGAATCATCTCTCATATATAATCAAATGTGTCATGATACAATGATGTCAAAAGAATCATATGGCTACAAAATCACCCGCAGGTGTCTACAATACAAAAAAATGGTACAAATACTGATACAAGGGAACCCTCTATGGCTATGATGAACTTCCTCCCTCAGAGCCGTCTGGCCTCGACGGAATTTGAGCTCTAGACGGACCCGCTCCAGGATCACCCTGCCTGTCTGGTGGTGGAGGAGGACCCATGACCCCACCACTCGATGCCTTTCTCCTCCGGCTCCCTCCCGTAGCCGTCATTGTCCGCGATGGTCTATGAAAGCTCCTCGCCCACTGATCTGCTGGCACGGCACCATAATATAGGTCCCTCCAGTAGGCAATCTCCTCTCCGGCTCGTAGGACATATGCATAGCCTGCTCCTGTGTCCTCCACCGCCTGTCTCCCTGCCCTCAGTGCGGTCTCAGCCTCAGTATAGCGCTGAATCGCCTGATCCCTCTCCCGCTCAATATCCCTGAGCCTGGTCCTGAGTCGGTCCCTCTCTCGCTCCAGATCCTGGATCTCGTCTGCCTAGCCCTGGCAGATCTCCCTGAGCTCAATCAGCTCATCCTCCTCTGGATCCCCACCCTCTGCCTCTGCCTGTGGCTCTCCCTCTGCGGGTGCCTGCTCCTGTACTTGTCCCTGTACCTGTCTCGGTACATGTCTAGGTCCCTGTACCTGTCCCTGTCTCTGTGCATGCCTAGGCACCTGCACCTGTCCCTGTCCCTGTCCCTGTGCCCTAGGACCCTGTGCTACTAGTACCTACAGGGGCACTCCACCGCGACCCCTCACCACTTGAGCCTGTCCCTCCTATCCACCCTCCCTCCGAGGTGCCACCCTCATCTCCCCAACTAGTCCCCTCCGCCTCCGTCGGCCTCTACCTCCATCACCCCCACCGTCCTCATCATCATCTCCTCCTACCTCTCCCTCCAGTAGCTCCCCTGGATCTGTCAGTCGAGGGAATGGATGCTCTACCCAGTAAGCTGTATACTCTGCATCCATACCTGCATCCTCAATCTCTGGCCACATATCCCAGGGTAGGGGCATCATCTCTGCCAGCTGTGTGATGGCCTGATCATATGATAATAATGGCCCGAACTGCGCCTGATCCCTCACTATGCGGGCATACATACCCGAGCCTCGTGGCATCCTCTGGATCCTACCAAACTGTCTGCCAACCCTATCCACCAGCTGTCTCTCCAGTATGTAAGGTGTCCGCCCAATCAAATATCTGCTCCTGAAGGTATAAGGCAGCTCCACTGCATCATCCTCCCACTCCTCGCACCCCAGGTACGGCCTCCAGATGACTACATTAATGTCATCTATCACATGCCTCCAGTGCTCTAACCTGCCAATCCGAGGCTGTGAAGTAATCATATCATAAAGATGCACAAAGCTCCACCCCTGACCTCTGCCCCTGAAGTGTATCGGTCGTGTGATAGGCAGATGCTCGTATGCCCACACCTGTAGCAGTGTCACTCCATAACCCAGTCCCACTGATCCATGGTAGACAAACTAGTGCAGCTCATAATACAGATGTGCTAAGACACATGGACCCCATGCATACCTGGTGTGCTCAGTCACCAATATCTCCAGTGCTCCTCCCCAGCCCACTACCAACCCCCGTGTCGCCCTGTCCAGACACAGGAACCCACTGATGGCTCCTTCGATCACAGCTGGCAAGGCTAACCCTGTCGTAGTCATGGTATCCCATGCCACGTGCCCTGCTCTCATCTCTAGCCCGGGATCCTGGAACACCCGTCTCAAAGCCTCCCTGTCTCCATCACGATCGTATGGGATCAGCTCTCCATCGATCAGTATATGCAATATCCTGTAGACATCCTCGAGGGTCACTATCATCTCCCCCATCGGCAAATGAAATGTGCATGTCTCGGAGTGCCATCTCTCCGCCAGCGCAGTCAGCAAACCCATGTTTGCCCGAAACTCAGGCACATATAATACGTGTCTCAATCCAATCTCCTCAATGGCAGCTCTGTCCTCAAACGATAACTCTGGTCGCAACCTTTGTGTGGACGGGAATCTCTCCCGTGACTCTAGCATAGGCAGATACTCCTGCAGTCAAACAATCAATCATGTCAGTTATCGTGGCATTCACTGTTCATCACAAAATGCTACTTGCTATCTAAATGCATATGGTTATCTATCCTAGTGACACTCACTGTTCATCACAAAGTGTTGCTATCTATCCTAGTAGTGCTCCCTGTTCATCACAAAGTACTACGTGTGTGACACTCCCTGTTCATCACAAAGTGCTGCTCATCCTTTGGGTACTCCCTGTTCATCACAAAGTACTCTATCTTGGTGCTCCCTGTTCATCACAAAGTGCCTTGATCTATCCTAGTCTTCCTAGACGACCTGCTTGAGTGTATCCTCTCAGCAGCTTATCCAATCGACAGCGTATGTTCATCACAGAACTGCCGATTTGACCTAGAAGACTAAAAACTTGCATTTTCTGACATAAACGCACTTTAAACTCACAAACGCGCCTCTTGACTGCACAAGCGCGCTTACACAACGCAGACGCGCCTGTTTGACATAAACGTGCCTAAATTACTCACAGACACGACTTTGGAACATAAACGCCCCTACAGGACATAAACGCGCTCGCATCAAGCACAAACGTGGTTCCAGACACAGACGTGCCTGGCACCGACACAGACACGCCTGGCGGACATAGACGTGCCTGGCACCGACACAGACGCGGTTGCACATTTTTGCACTTTTTTGTGCCCTATTCCTAAGCGCATTTATTGCTAAACTACCATGCATTAATGACAAAATTGAAATGCGTCAACGTACGAGGAGGTTTGGTGGTACTTACCGGCTCTCCTACGTCTGCTGGCCTCTGAAATCAGCGAACACGGTCGAATCTGTGCATGAAAGCCATCACTGCTGACTGCTGCTACTCTTTTCTCACTCTGCACTTTGATCTCATGAAGGTGTAGATGACAATGAGGATGTCTTTTGCCCGTGGTCTATCTTATAGCCTACCCTAGCCCTTGCCTTCATTTCCCGAGTCAGTATTCTTCATCCTGTGACTTTGTCACTTTATTCGGTCAGTAAATTCTAGCCTTTCTTTCTTATCGAGAGATTGTCTGCAATCTTTTCAGACATTTTCATCCAATCTCTCGAGGGGGCATATCATTCCCATTCTGGGGCAACTCTGTATCAGTTCATCTTATCTTCTTTGAAACAACGCGACAAGCCGCATTGTCTCAAAGAGGGGCAAAATGTAGACACCCAAAATTGTCCAATCTAATTAAATAAATATTTTATTTATTTAATTATCTAAGCCTAATTCTTCTATTAATTAAATAAATCTTTATTTATTTAATTAATTCATTTATCCTCTTCTAGCCTTATTTCTCATTTAAATAAATACATTTATTTATTTAAATTATCCTTTTCTTAAATTAAATAAATATTTTTATTTATTTAATTATCATACTTCTTCTATTAATTAAATAAATCTTTATTTATTTAATTAATTCATTAGCTTTTTCTACACATGACACATATCATTCATCTCTTAATTCCTACACTACCTACCTCTTTCATTATTTTGGTGTTTCTTTTACCTACCCTCTAATCCTAGCCGACCTCTCTTTTTACACCTCTCAATCTTATCCCTCCATTTCATATTGTGTCTTCTATTTAAGAAGATGCCTCCTTCATTGTCAAACCCTAATCACTCATGCTAATGATCTTTCATGCAACTTGCTACACTATGATCCTACTTGCAACCACATTCCGTTCTTTGTTGAGCTCTTGTGCATACAAAAATCTGAGAGCAAATATATCAAGCAAGATCAATGGAGATAGGAAGAATGGAGATCAAAACCCTATTGGGCATGTGATGGTATAATCTTTGTGATTTCATGTGATTTGCATTGTCTTAGGTAATCTTCATATGTTATGGTGGATCTTTGTTGATTGTTAGGCTAGGGTTTAGTGGTTGGATTCATTTAGCCTTTCAATATTGTTATTATTGTTATCCATTTTCACCATAAACAAACACCTCAATATCAATAGAAAATTTGAACAATAACAATAAATATGGTTAATTTCCCTGTTGTAGGAACAAAAACTTTTTTCTAGGATTATAGTGATATGAAAGGAATTGATCTAAATCTTTGTACATATAAAATTTATACATCAACATGATTGTAGACCAGTCAAGCAACCTTAGAGAAGGATGGTTCTTACTCTCAAGAAGATAGTCAAAAGAGAGCTACAAAAATTATTGAATTTTGGATTCATATACCCCATCTTTAATAGTCATTGGGTTTCACCTCTTGTCATTGTTCCCAAGAAATAAGGGAAATCGAGAGCCTGAGTGGACTACAAAGATCTTAATTCAGAAACAAGGAAGGATCATTTCCCTCTCCCTTTTATTGATCAAGTCTTGTAGTCTCTAGTGGGAAAGAAGTACATCTCATTCCTGGATGGTTTTAGTGGCTACAATCAGATAAGGATGGTGCCAAAGGACCAATGAAAGAAAACATTCACTTGTCCTTGGGACACCTATTCCTATTTCATTCTACTCTTTGACCTTTGTAATGCCCCTACTACCTTCCAATGGGAAATCCTCAATATCTTCTAAGACCTAAACCATGACTGTATGGAGGTATACATGGATGATTTTACCACATATGGTGATACTTATGATGAGGCATTGACATATATGCCAAAGTTACTCCAAAGATGCAAGGACCATAATTTTTCATAGAGTAATGAAAAATGTTTTGTGATGATGCATGAAGGTGTGGTGCTCGGCCATCATGTTTCTCAACATGGTA
Source organism: Cryptomeria japonica (assembly GCF_030272615.1). Taxonomy (NCBI): domain Eukaryota; kingdom Viridiplantae; phylum Streptophyta; class Pinopsida; order Cupressales; family Cupressaceae; genus Cryptomeria; species Cryptomeria japonica. Next base: position 243,719,830 of record NC_081412.1, read on the forward strand.
TACAGGTTGATCCTATGAAGATTGAGGTACTAAAAAATATGCATATTCCTTCTAAATATAAATATGTTAGAAACTTTCTAGGACATGTTGGTCACTATAGAAGATTTATCAAATATTTTAGCAAAATTGCATCACCGTTATTTATTCTCCTCACAAAGGATGTAGAATTTGAATGGATTGATGCTTGTCAGAAATCTTTCTAAGCTCATAAATCTTTCTAAGCACTAAAAGACACATTGACTAAAGCACCTGTTCTTAGAGGGCCAAATTGGAACCTTCCATTCCATAAACATATGAATGCTTCAAACCATGTTGTTGGAGTAGTTCTTGGATAGAAAGAAGGAATAATTGAGTATGCCATATACTATGTTAGGAAAAATTTGCAATCAATGGAGCTTAACTAAATAGTGGCCGAAAATAAAATGTTGGCAATCATCTATGCCATTAACAAATTCAAATATTATATAATAGGGTATCAAGTCTTTGTGCACACAGATCATGCAATAATAAGGTACTTGATGAATAAACCTAATATTAGTGGCAAGTTAGTTAGATGGTTACTCTTATTACATGAATTTGATATTACCATAGTAGACAAGCATAAAAAATAAAAAATTCTTGCAGATTTTCTATCTAGGATAACAAACGCAAAATCAAGATTTATCATACATGCCTCCTTTCTTGATGAGAACCTATTTTCTCTACAAGTTCATGCTCCATGGAATGCTGATATTTTAAATTATATTATTTTAGATAAAATGCCTCCTTATTTCTCTCCAAGAAAAAAAGTCAACTTATGGAAAACATCTTTGTGTACTCATAGATATCAACCTATCTATTTTATACTAGATGTGATAATGTCATGAGAAGTTGTATAAGGGAAGATGAGATACATGACATCCCTTGTCTGCCATGATAAGCCCTATCGGGGCTTCTTTGCAACAAAAAGAGAAGTCATGAAAGTTCTTAACATGGGCTATTCTTGGCCATCATTACACAAGGATCCAGTCAAGTATGCTAGACATCATATGATATATGTCAAAGAATGGACAAACCTACAAAATATGATGAGATCCCTCTACACCCTTAATTATTCTTGGCATCATTTGACAAATGGAGATTGGACTTCATTGGACCAGCAAACCTACCTTCAAACAACAAAAAGTATATCCTAGTTTGCACCAATTACTTGACCAAGTGGGTTGAGGTTAGGACAACAAAGATGCCAAAGACAACAAGGTTGTAGAGTTTCTCTATGAAGAGATATTTAGTAGATGTGGGGTTCCAAGGGAAATTTATGATAGATTAGGGCCCTTAGTTTACTTCTATACTAATCTAGACACTAAGTAAATCCACTAAACAACCCAATTAACTAAATTACATTGAAAGAGGATCAAACCCAATAGATCGAGGCCCAATCCCAATGGGGAAGAAACTAAAATTTTAATTGGATTTAATTGGTTGGTATTGATTATCCTTTTTCTAAGTTGAATTGTAAAATTATGGCAAAACCATGAATTATTGAAGTAAACTGATAGAATTAGTAAGCTACAAATATCCCACTGAGCCACAAAATTTGATTTGGGCAAAAGGAGATGCCTAGAACCTGTTCTCGAAAGTTCAACAAGTTTTTTCAGGACTAGGTATCACAAATCCACCTTGGGCCTCTTAATTTTCCATCGTCGAAAGATGAACTTGTTTGTCACTATTGAATTTGTCAGATTTCTCAAGTATAACTCCGCACCTATTTCTTGCACACATAGAGAAAGGGAAATATGTGGGGAATAGGGGTTTACCTTAGGTCAAACCCCAATTTTGGAATTAACCATGAAATTGAATTGACAAATGTAATGAAAGACTGAAATAAAGTACTTAAATCCTTTTGAGGGAAAGATTGAATCCGAAATGTAATGCTTGAAATCACAATGTTTACCTTGATGAAGTTTTGTTTGTCTTCACACAAAGCTTTTAGGGTTTCATGTAGGATGTCTTAGTAAAACATTGATCATGAATGCCATCTTCAATGCTTGAGCTTGACTTTACTCCTACTCCAATGTTAGATGAATGACTAACTATTTTCTCACTTGAATTTACTAAGGTGTAATTAAGATCTTGATTTTGGTTTGTTAGATTCAAATGAGAAGGATGAACCTCCTTTTATACTTGTCTATCAAAAATCAATTTAATTTTATGCAACATGTTGATATGAGATCCAAATTCCCACTTATTTATGATGACTATTATGAGGCTTCAATTTAAGGCCCAATTAAGAGGCCTAGGGCATGGTATGCCCGAATCCTAATTTCTGACCAGGGCATACCATGCCCTGGTCCTATAAATTAGGACTCCTAATTGGGGATAATTGGGAAGTTGATGAAAATGCAAGACAAAAATGGGTGGTGTGAGCAAAAACAACATTGCAATTAGGTCTTAGAAATCAGAACCCCAAAGTGAGGTCTAGGTGAGGACAAAATTGTAGGAGGGTACAATTTAGGACACTACAATAAGAAATCAACACCCTACCATCTTCAATCCAATGGGTAGGTAGTGGTAACTAACAAACAATTAGAAGTTATCCTCACAAAAATAGTCTATATTCATAGAAGGATTGGGCTTTTAGGCTTCCAAAAGTAGTTTTGACATACATGATAACCAATAAGGCAACTATAGATTTCACACCATTCAAATTGGTGTATGGGAATAAATTTTTACTTCCAATAGAATTTGAGCATAGAACTCTAGGGACAACAATTGAACTTGGCATGGACTTTTCATAGGTTCAAGGAGAGTGGATTAACACTCTGAATGATTTGAATGAATTCACATCGGAGACACTCTAGCATATTGAGATGGTACTGGATAAAGTGGTATGACATATTTATAAAAACAAGACAATTTGAGAAAGGTGATTGGGCCCTACTCTAAGATTTAAGATATAAACATCATCAAGGAAAGCTCCAAACTAGAGGGTTGAGCCCCTATTTACTAATGGAATTATCAAACTTTAGACCATTGACCCAATGAAGTTTTCACTATTGGTTAATGGTCACACTCAAATTATATAAAAAATAAGTTAGTAAAGACGACTTCTTGCAGCAACATGCTACAACAATGCCACATGATATTCCTGTAGCTTCTACCCCTGGTATTCCACATTTAAGGATAACTAGCTTTTTTGAGTAAATAGTTGTTAGATAATCTAAAATAAAGTTCCTACTTTAAAAGGACATTTCATAGCCATAACAAGAATTATTTTTCTCCATCTACCACCTAGGATGAGAAATGACAATATTCACGGGAACTATTCATGCAAGAAAGCAATTGGGACTTATTAACACTAAGTAAATAGTTATTCACTCTAGTCAACTCCAACTCACTCCACACTATATTTCCATGTCATGCACATGCCATCTACCAAATTCAAAAATAAATTTTTTCCAACTCATCATAGATTGAAATGACTTAATGTGTTCGAATTGCACTTTGCATGCATTGTCAATTGCTAATGTAGTTTAAGTCACATCATTGAATGCCACCAGCAATTTGGTAATTATCACTTTATATGCAATTTTGTCACATGATCTAATTATTTCCAATTTCACACATACATTATAATAATTGTATTTAATTGTATTGTTTGATTTATTCATTCATACTTTTGTGATCATTATGAATTTTATTCATCTACCTTATCCTTTGGGACATGAGGATACTTGGCTAATTTTAAGTTGGGGGAGAATTTGTAGCTCACATTTTTTAAAAATATATTTTTTATGGTTATAAACTCGTAAACAAATCATTGATATGTTTTTAAAATAACTTTTATCCCTAATTAATGCAACAAAGTACGTCTCTTCCAATAAGATAACCTATTGTCATATCTATTCATTCCCTTTTGTCATTGTCTACCTCTCGCCATAACCTTAGCATGCCTTACAAATTTTTAAACCAATTTTGAATAGTTGGGGAACTGGTTGGTACAACTCAAGTTTTTTTAAAATATTAGAGATTTGAGTAGACAAAAGTGTTGAAGGGGTAACTAAAAAGAAAATTTGGGAGAAGAATCATAGGGGATACTTTAGAGAGTCAGAGCTAATGGGAATTAAGAGTGATATTGAGAAATGGGAGGGGATACTATTATAAAATAAATCTCAAACCATACTATAGTAGATAATGATTAGGAGTGTAGGGAGGAGTTGGAAAATGTAGGATCAATGGCATACTTTCACAAATTGCCGGTGCATAATGTTGTAGTGGTAGTGGAATTCGCCTTGACTTTTTAGGATAATGTAGCAACAATGAAGGGGTTTAGAGTTGAGGCCACAATGATGGCTATTATAAGTTACTATTTTGTTTACAAAGGGAGAAGATTACCCAAAACATCATGATGTTGTATTAGTGGGGGTTGAATTCACTAGACATGAGGATAACCTATTGGAGGTTTCTAATTAGGGAACCAAAAGGGTATCTCTTCCACCTAAATGGGAAACAACAACTATCCATGTCATAATATATTTTATATTTTAGGGAAGATTTTTATCCCTATACTCAAACCATTTCAAATTTTTGAGCCACTTATACCATGGAAAGTTGATAAATGTTCCAGATTACCTTACACGTTTCCTCACTAGAATGCCAATTGAAGTTCAAAAAGGTAAGGATGTGTCAATTTTTCATAATTGTTTCATTACTCTTCTTATCAAAGGAAGCTTGAGTGTCTATTTTTAAAATATTATTTAGAAATAATAAAAGTGAAAAGGCTTAAGCATTTAAATCTAGTTCTTGGGGTTGAAAACTAACAGTTACAGGGAGAATATGTGGAAAAAGGGGAGAGTAGTAAACAATTAAGTGACACTGAATAAGAAAAATCTAACTCCCTTTCTAAGTAATATGCCTCTAAATACTCTAAAACCTCTAAATATGAGCCCTCTATATGTGAAGTAGAGGAGCTTGAAAAGACTCCTCCTGCATCCAAGACCAAAGGCCAAAAATTAGCCTAAAAAATTATGTCTACATCTAAAACTAACAAAAATGAGCAACATTTAAAGGGAAAATGTAGCAAGAATAAGGAGAAGAGTCTTGTAAAATAAAAGCAACAAAAACATAAGGAGAAAATCCCTACAACTATGCCTAGCAAAAGGAAAAGTAAAGTTTCCTCTAGAGAGAGAAGGAACCATAAGAAAAAACTACTCCTAAAAAGAAAGCAAAGACCTCAATAAATAAAAAGAATGAAATAGACAAGGGGTCTATGGTAAAACAAAAATCACCAAACAAAAAATCAATTGATGCAAAGAAAAAGAGAAATCTAGAGTCTTCCCCTACATCTAATGTGTTGAAAAAGAAAACTCATTTCTCTAGTGTAAAGCAATCGACAAGCCTACAAAAAGAAAGGGTAACTACTACTGACCATGTTCTAGATAAGCCACCATCTATCACCTTCAGGTTTACTAAACAAGAATTGTCTTCCATCATTAAGGTAGAAAAGAAGGGTAAATATCAGAAGTATACTACCAAAGCACCAAGAAAGTCCCATATATTGAAAACTAAAGGGGGTGTTATGAAGGGAAAAACAAAAACTAAGGCAACATTGGAAATCACTTTCAAGACTAGAATTTAACAAGAGTACTTGTTCAAAAAAAGACCACTCATTGTGAGAGGGGAAGAAGTCTCTTTTGAGACCAATCTTGAATCTTTTTAAAAATCTATAGAGAATTGGAAAAAAGTAAACATTGAGGCTTTGGTAGAAATAGCACAACCCCGAGGTAAAGAAAAAGAAGTGGAAATTAAGGAGACTGAAGTGCAAGATGTGGCAAAATAGGAAGAAGTGGAAATAAAAGAAATCAAGGTACAAGATATGGGTGAATAGGAAATGGAAATGAAGGTAGCTAAGGAAGAATAAGTGAGTGTGTAGGAGGATACCAATTTGAATTGACTAGCAGAAATGGTTACCAAGGATTCAAAAACAATAAATGAGAAAACTGTAAATGACGAATATAAAAGAATTGCTTAACAAGTTGTAGAAACTACTCATGGTATTAAAATTCCTCATGCTTCCTCCATGATGTCATTTCCTACCATTACATTAAAGTTATGGAAGAAACTGAAATAACTACAACTGAAAGAAAGAAAGCTTGTTGATGAAAAGGCACAATTATAGCATAAATTTGAAGAAGAAATATAGGAGAAATGATGAAATAGCAAGGTTAAAAGGCAAGGTAGATACTATGACTACCATGGTTCCACAAATCATTATTTGTCGACCTCCACCAAGATTTTATACACTATTTCTTAGGGAGTAGTTATTGAGTTTTTCAGTTTTTGTAAATATATTTGAACCTACCTTTTTCTCTTGTAACTACTAGGGAGTTTTTCAACATTTTTAGACTGTTTACCCTAGATTTATAGAGTTCATTAAGTGAATTTTACTTACACAATGTATCATTCCTTATAATGTTGATTGGAACCCTCTTTTGTATGTTGGACATGTATACACAAAAGCACTATGCTCTTATATTAAAAATGAAGAAAACAGAGGGAAACAAATGGTTAGTTACAAAGAAACAAAGAAATATGTTGTCTTAGCTCTTAGAGAAAAATCTAACAATGTGTAGCGTCCTAAATTATTCTCCCTTACAATGTTGTCCTCATTTGGGCTCTCACCTTGGCATTCATATCTTAAGGCCTAATTAGAGCCCTAATTCTGCTCACACCATGTAATAAGTTCATATTTTGCAACATGCACACTCTTTGCCCCTCATTTGTTGGTCCCCGATTGGTCAAGACCAAGGCAATAGAATCTTGGTCCTCAAGGACTGGAGCGACCAATGCTCTAATCTTCCCAATCAAGGCCCATTTTGGGGCCCCTCAATGGTAACATTATTTGGGTGGGAACCTAGATCTTGTGTTGGCTCATGTCAGAAAATTAAGTTGTTTTTCAATGAGCATGTATAAAAGGAGGTCTACCACTCTCATTTTGATATAAACACATGAATTCAATCCGACATTCAATCAATCAAGCATTCAAATTCAAGTGAGCAAGAAATCAATCTTCTTTCAAGCATTGGAGCAAAAGTAAAGTTAGGATTCAAGTATCAAAGTTGACATTCATGTTCAATGTTTATAAACACTTCATGAAACCCTAATTCCTTGTGGAGACAAACAAAACTCCATTAAAAAGGTATATCATTAGTATTTCAGGTATTATTCAACATTTTCCTCAAAAGGAAATCATTTTGATTACAACAACTGAATTACATTTCATTTCTATTTCATGGTTAATTCAAAAATCGAGGTTTGACCTAAGGAAAATCCTTATTCATAACAATTTTCCCTTCTCTATTGTGTGCAAGAACAAGTACAGAGCTATAATTCTCAAGATTGGCTTTATTCACAAAGATGAACAAGTTCCCCTCTGGATGGTGAAAAGTGGGGAGGACTAGAGCGACAGGCATTCCTAGTCCCGACATTTCAAGAGATCCTCCTGCAAATCTAAACGCTCTCATATTACTTAGATATAGGTTCGTGGTTTTGTCTGATGACTGTAGCTAACTGTTTATGTGTAATCACTTCAGTTTACATATATTTACCCTAATTTCAACATTTTCACAATTCAATGTTGGCATAACTGATGGTGTTGGCACAACCAGTTCATCAGTTAGTATTGTCATTGATGACCAACACTTACCAGTGAACAAGGCCAAGCTCATAGGCAAGAAGATGTGGTAAAACTCAATGATTTACTCATGGTTGCAAATAGTATGGAAGATTTAGTGCTTCCCTAATATGCATCATTGACGCACTTGAGCAGTGTGTTGGCAGAAGACTAATCGGTTGAAAGATAAACAGAGTAGCCGACCAGTCAGTCAAGCACCCGATAGGTGTTGAGATCAGTTTCTTTAAACTGGCAAATGAAATGATGATGTGGTCACAAGAGGTGACTTAGATTGCAGTTTAGTAGTCTTATGCACGACCACAACACTCTGGATAGACAGGTGATCAGTCTAATTGATGATCAGTGACCGGTGACAAAAGGAGAAGAGTTAAACCTGTGATACAGGTTGAAGGATGATATCCACCAAGAATATCAGAGCAGTGATCGGTATGTTGGATGCGATGACCAAAGGTGAGTTAGTCATGGCGATATATCATCAAAAAAACAAATAGTGAAGTCTACTACAATTAACAATCAGTTAAGGTGAGATTTGTGCAGATTTTCTAGTTTGCATTAAAAAGACAGAACACGACCCAGAGGTTGGTGAAACTATGAGTTGCAGTGGTAGTTAAGGATGAGTCATTAGCGAGATTGATGGAGAGCATGTAGTGAGAGTGCGGGAAGATTTGGAAAGTTTTGAATTTCAAATCTACTAAGTTCTGTATAAAGGTTTCTGGCGAAAACTAAAAAGTTTGATCGTAAAAATTGCAAAGTGCAAATCCTGTGAGAGGCGATCCAACGTGCAGAGTGAAGAGTGAGGAAGTGCTAAGTGATTTAATAGAGGATAGTGTGTGTGAAGTAGACCGGTAGAGTGCAAAGCAAAGGGTATGAGCAGAGGACCAACAGAGTGCAGAGCCGAGGGTATGAGCAGAGAACTGGTGTAGTGTAGAGCAGACACAACTGGTGTAGACAAAGTATGAGATTCATTATGATCTAATCAAGCTATCAATATCTATTCCAACAGATCAACTTCCTATTGCTTTCTAACCATTGCAACTCAAAATCCCTTAATTGGGTGGACTTTAACAAGTCCCTTTATAAAATCCCTTAACCAAGTGACATCTTAATTGATGATCCTAAGTCCTTTAACTAGGCTACCTCTAACAGGGTAAAGGCTCTAACAAGCCTTAAAGAAAATCCCTTAATTGGGTGGCACCTAATAGTGTCTTTGCAATCTCCTAACAAGGATGGCTCCTTACCAGGTGTACTCTAGAAGAGTGCAGATTTTGTGAGTTTCTACTCACACCATGGTTTTCTCCCATTTGGGTTTCCACGACATAAATCTTGGTGTTCTTGTGTGAATGGTCATGTGTGTGCATGTAGTTTATTAATGCTGCTTATTCTGATAAGTTTTAAGTTTGAATAGAAAACTTGATTAAGGTTAAATCTGATATAATCGATAAAGTGTTGATTCACCCCTTCCCTCTTAGCACCGGTTGGGACTAGTATTCAACTTGAAAGAGGGTATAAATCCTAAATCCCAATGAATCTAATAAGACTTCTTAGCCCCATCCTTGTTGATTTGAGGCTAGATCTATTAGGTTCACTCCCTCTTTTAATGTAGTGGTCTCTAAGAAAAATATTAGTGGTTTTACTACATCTTAGGGTGAAACCCTAGTATTTTCACCATTACATTTTGGTGAACCCGACGTCTTACACTATCATTTTTTTATTTATGTTCTCAGATCTAAGTGTTTATGCTTTCACAAATTCAAATTTACATTCACAAGTTTAATTTTTAATTGAATTTTAAAAATTTAGAGGTTAAATTCACAAAAACCCTAATTTTTAATTTTGAAATTGAGCTTGTGAGTTGTCTAATTTGGATTCATTATTTTCAGATCTAAATGCAATTTGAAATTCAAATTTGCACTCATGGATCTAAATTTCAATTGAATTACATAAATTTCGTGGTTGAATTTACAAAAAAACCTAATTTATAATTCTAAAAATTACATGTGGGTTGCATAATTTTTCAAATCAATTTCAGATCTGATCTTTATGATACGCTCTATTATGATCTAGAGGCATTTATCTTTCAAATTCACAAATCAAATTGCTTAATTAATTGGTTAATCAATCATTTTTACAAAATTTTGCATTGTTTAATCACAATTTTCAATTTTAAATTCAAGTTCCCCTCCTTTGTGCATGAGTTTTACTGCCATTAGTTGTATCTACAATATTCCCATGAGAAGAAGTTGTAGAATTAAGGCTTCCCAAGGTTTAATTATTAAGGATACATAACCTAATTTGAATAACTTATTTCATGAGAATGTTGGTGGTTCCTCTAATCTAACAAATGATGTCATTTATCCTCATCCTTTTCATAATTCTCATGATGTGGATGAATCTCTAACTATGGTTTTTGTTGATCAATTGGAGAAGATTGACAATGAATTTGAAAATCTTCAACAATGGATGAGTCAACAATACTTGGAAAGTGAGGTAATACCATTTATTGAAGGATTAAAGAGAATGGTTCAAAGTGAGAAAATTGGTGTTGATTTGTTGTGTGGCCTTGCTCATATTCTTGATACTAATATCATGCCTATGAAAAGTTATGCCAAATTCCTTGGTTACACTCAAGCTACTAGTCAATTCAATCATTATATGTCTATGCCTACATTCTTGCCTAGTGTGCCTACATTCACATATTCTATCATGACTACTTCCACATAAAATCTTAATCCTACACATGTTAGTCAAGGGGGCAACTTTGTAAATCAAACCTCTTTCATAACTCCTTTTGTGAGTCTTACATTTGTGACCCAATCATCTAATATACCTACATATAATAGTATTCCAATATCTTACTCTCAACCTCAACCTACATACAACAATATCACTCCTCCATCCCAATCCAATATGTCCAATTTCAATCCATCCATTGAAGTAACCATTGACAACCTAGCCCAAATTGTTTCATCCTTACAACAACTAGATTTCATTACCCAATCCAAGTTTAATGTACCCAAATTTGATGTAGAAAGCCCATTATCTGATGACATTGTATGTGTTGTCCCATAAAAATATAGAAGGCCCTCAATTGGAGCTTTATAATGGAAAAAGTGATCCCTTGACTCATGTGAAAATATTTCAAACTTTGGGTAGTGATTTTTCTCATGATCAAAGACTTTTGGTTAAATTGTTTACTAGAACTTTTAGGGATAAAGCTTTGCAATGGTATTGTTATTTTCCTCCTTATTATATTATATCATTTTAACAATTAGATAATGATTTTATTGGCATTGTGTTGTCATTGATGTCAACTGGTATGAGAGATTGAAGAGAAATGTTGTCATTGATGCATACCAGAAATGGTTTCATTGATTTCAACCAGTATAGAAGGACTAAGGGTATAGGAGATGTATGGGCAACACTGCCATGGATTCTTAAAGGATGAGGTATCCTTAATATCACCTTGTGTTGTAGTGCACCAATAAGGTAAGATACGAGAGAGAATGTCATTCAGTAGAATGATCATTGGAATCACCAGTACACAAGTTAGTGCTTGACTTATATGGATGAAATGGAGAGGCTACCGGTATAGGGTGTCACTGGTAAGGAGAGCATGTCAACTGTTAAGTGATGTGTTGACATGGAGAAGACAAATCAACCAAGTGAGTGGTTGTCAACCGGTAAGCATATGACTAGTGTACAAATAGGATGAACAAGGTGCTTGAGTTGTTGTTTGTGATGAAGAGGCGAAAATTTACCTAAATCACATCAACACAGGAGGAGAAGGATGTACAAGTCACTAGTATGTTGTGTGGATGCAAAACAATAGGACTCCCACCAGATGAAGATGCAGTCACCATGTGAAGAGATGACTGATAGTGAGTGTGCCCCAAACTGGATCACATGTGCCTATGTGAAGATATGATGCACAAACAAGGGAGCCACGTGAGTGCATTGCAGGATGCAAATTACAAGGATTCACTACCACTGGTAAGTAGATCTTATCTCCTATTATGCAAAGTATGCATCTTAGTTCTATGAGATAAGATAGAAGTAGAAGGTAGGTGAATGGAGAGTCACACTGGATCTATCGGTGAATCACAAAGATGCCTCAAGTGCATGAAATCAGGGTATGCACTGGACCGATAGAGAAGGCATGTTATGCCACCAGGACAGAAAAGGAGGAGTAAAGAAGTGATGGGCTTGTCACCATAAAAAAACAAGTGAGATGATGTTTGGTTTGATAGTGAAGAAGGAAAAGTGGAGTAGCTATAGAGGGAGAGTGCAACTGGTATACAAATGCCTTAGATGGAATTAGTTGAAGGTTGATGACATAGTGTCATCAGAATGGCTATCGATGAGCATGAGAACTGGTAAGGAAGCAAAGAGGCTAAGTGATGTGCTTGTACCTGATGAGAATGTGCATGCTATGGATATAAATGTCTAGCAACCAGTTAAGGGGTTCCACCAACAGATCAACAAAGTGAAAACATGAAGGGTAACCTGTAAAGTGTGAGATACTGACAGGGTTAGTGAACTGGCAAAAAAGAATGATCGGTTGAGTGTTTGGTCGGTGATCCTGTCTGAGCTGACACAAAGATCTTTGCTGAAATGGATACCGACAAAGGATGCCATGTGGAGTTGAAGTGGCAAGCTTGAAGAGGTCGGTGAAGTGCCTTGTCGGTGAGGTAGTTGGTAGTTGGTTGACATTAAATGTTAACTACGAGGCTCGAGGAAGAAAAGAAGAAGATTGCGGCTCAAGATGAAGAAAACAACAGAAATCCAGAAAGGATTGATCTTTGCAAATCGAAGCAGATTGAAGGAGAAGTTTGGTGAGTGGATCAATGAAGGATGATCTGATCTTTGTGCTCACTTGTCAAAGGAAACAACTGATATATTTATGGTGTTTGACAGATGCAGGTCATCATATAGGGTCGTGTTTTCTAAGTTTAGCAAATGTGTATTGGAAGGCACATTAATGGCAGTGATGTGTAGATAGTTGTCTTGGAGCTCAGATCAAATGAGATTTGATTAGATTTGATGTGCCTCGTGATCAGTAGAAGAAACCCTAACCGCCCAAATTTTGAATTGGCTTTTAGCGAGAAAACAAGGTGATAAATAGGAAAGCCAAAATCGATGGATGAGGCTGCTGAAGGAGAGAGTGTTGCTGCTACAAAAGAGAGAAAATTAGTCAAGTGCACATCGAGAGTTATAGGAGAGACTGAGTGTGAGAGAGAATCAGGTTGAAGAGTTCAACCGGTAAGAGCGAGGCAACCGGTAATCGACCATTGAGTCTGATAGAGGAGGAAACCGATAGTGACCAAATCGATAGAGAAGAGCCATATCAGATTGCAGAGAAGGGACGCTGAGAACTGACAGGTATCAGATGGTAGATATCTAACTGAGTTATCAAGACCGGTGGTGGAGAGTAGAAAAGCAGTTGAGAGAAGAGGCAACCAAGAGAGAGAGAGAGAGAGAGAGAGAGAGAGAACTGGTAGAGAAGGAGAGCAGGATGAACTGATAAGGTTGCAGCAGTGAGAGGGTGAGTGAGGTAGAGAACTGACAATGCACTAGACAATAGATCCTATAGAGAGATTTGTAGAAGTGTTACAAAATCCATTTGTAACAAGGTTATTAACTTGTAAATGATTATGCTTTATATTCACTGAGTTGTAGCTCGGTGCAGGGATTGTAGCTCCTTGGGTTGGTGCCCTAAATCAGGGGTTGGTGCTCCTTGGGTTGGTGCCCTAAATATTGTAATCTGAGACTTACTGTGAGGCTGGATTGGAGTAGTAGACTCCAACAACATTTCTCACCAAGGTTTTTCCCATATTGGGTTTTCCTTGTACATGTTGGTGTTATGTGATTTCCCTTTATGTGTGATTGCATTTGTGTTGGTCTCGCCTCTAACCGGTAAATCTGCATTATGTTAAATCTGATAACCAGTATACTCACATAGGATAGTTAAAGGGAAAATTTTGAGAAACATTGATTCACCCCCCTCTCAGCGGTACATGGTGTCTAATAATTGGTATCAGAGCCTAGGTTCCCAGTTAGACGAGCTTTCTCCAGCCTGGGTAGATTCTAGCTTAAGGACACAATGATCTATTTAGTGTCAATCCTTGCCCCAGTTTTTTATGGTTCAAACTATTCTATTTGGAGTTGTAGAATGGAAGTCTATTTATCCTCTCTAGGGTTTGATGTGTGTATGTTTGTTGTAAATGGATGCCCTATCAAAGTCTGTCCTCCCACCGATTCAGATGCAGAAAGAAGAAGCCATTGTAATGATATAGCAATGAAGGCTATACTTTGTATTTTATCTGATGACGTTTCCTTACAGGTGGATATATGCAGATCGACAAAAATCTTATGGGATAGATTGAAGAAGCTCTATGGAAATGAGCCTACTACTGCAGGACCGGCTTGTGAAGATAGAATGAGAAATACATCTCATATATCTACAGATGATGAAGGTAGATCGACCAACAAATGCAACATTGTTGAAGAAGGAACACACCTCTTCATGGCTCAAGAATCAGAAGATGAGAGACACACATCTAAGAATGATCATGCAGATCACTCCTACCAGAAAGATGTGTTTGGCTGTGATATTGAAGGTGAAGAAGAAGAGGAAGCAAAAGTTGATCTTGAAGGAGAGCTTGTAAGTGCACTTGAAGAACTCAGTAGAGTAAGAGAGGAATACAAGCTATTCAATAATGTTGCTATAGTGGAGCATAACTAGTTGATAAAATGCCTTGAAGAATTTGAGAAATGTATCTTAGAGTTGAAAACTCAAGAGGAAGACACCAAGGGGTGTCAGTGTAAAGATCCAACATCTGAGCTAGAGGTAAAGGTTAAAGAATATTAGTAGCTTCTTGGAGAAATGGAGGTTCTCCGAAATGACCTTGAGAAGTGTCAAGATGAGCTCAAGGTAAGAATCCGGTTTGATGGCAGCAGTGATGCCTTGGATATGTTGAAAAAGAAAAAGCATTGCAAGGATACCAGAGGACTAGGAAGTGGTGTTGGTGAATGCTCCACCAGTAAGAATGTCCCCCACAATGATATTCTATTTATCTCCCCAAATTGAGAAAACAAGGGCCAGACCTTCACAGTTAGAAATGCTCCTTGGAAGAAGGTTGACCTAACCACAACCGATGAAGACTTACAGACAAGAATTAAGATTGGTATTGCAAGGAGAAACACTGCATATCCAAAAGGAAAAAGGAATATGGGAGAAGACGGCTTCACCGAAAGAAAGAAAATAAGAAGACAACAAAGAAGACCTCCTACTGATAGAGGAGAAGGAAATGCTACTGCCCACATGACAAAGCAAGTGTGGGAAAAGAAGGGACTAGATGGAAGAGATGCAAAGAATGGACATCCTAGGGTCCATCCCTAGAGAAGAATAAATGGATATACTAAATTAGTAAGATCTCCTCAAGCATGGAAATTTTTTTTTGTAAGTTATGTGCCCGCTCTTGGGTTACTATTTTGCATGCAAAGAATATGGTCATAGGGTAGATGAATGCAAAATGAAGTCTAGGAATAGACAATATGTTCTTCCTAGAAACAATAATGTCATTTGTTGGAGGTGTAATGGCTTTGGCCATAAAATTCATAACTGCAGAAGAATGAACTTGCAGTCGCATGACGACCGATGTAGTAGCTATGCTCAAAATAAAAATGGATCTAGAGCATATGGAAGTTAGAGACCTGCATGGAACGAAAGGAGAAATGTCCCTACAGGATCAAGAGGTCCACTGGTTTCGGTTGCCAATCACAACAACATGACCAGAAGAAGATGGTCAAACCAGTATGTTAATAGATTCCCCAACCATGAAGTTGGGATGGATGCTATGTGCTTCTACAACACTACTTCCAGTTGTGCAGCAGAATCCGGAAATGAAAGGACCCATCAGCAAAAGAAGGTAAGACCTGCTCCCAAGTCTAAAAATGTGAAGAAGAGTGAGACCAGGAAGGTATGGAGGAAGAAGCAAGAGGATGCAACCATGGACCAACACTATGCATTCAATGCACAGGTGATATCTCCTAAGGATTAAAGGAGATGTGATATCTTAGGGGGAGTAGTACACTGGCCATATTATTCACCCCCTTAGTGAAGAAGGACACATGGAAGAACAAGTTGATGTCGGTATGAAGGAAGTAAATGAGAAGATAAGTGTGTGTAGAGGTTGCCTTGGCTACATACCTATAGATCAGAGTTGGATCACTACTGTGTGTGTCAATGGATGGAGATTAAAAATTGAAATCAGACACATAGTGACACAAAATGTCAGGAGTCACATGAAGGAGCTCTGGTAGTGATGATGGACTGGTATAGGAAACCGGTATGTGCAGGATGTTACTGGCATGAATGCTAATAGGTACTTGTAGGCTATGTAAGAAAATGAGGTTGGAGATCATTGCATTAGCCCTGATAACATGGAATGGGAAGATATGTCTCAGGTGGTGTTGATGAAGACCTGAATGACATATGTTGGCCCGGTTGTTGATCATGTAGGCATACATGCTTTTTGGGCCAACTAGTTTGAGTTATGGCATTGTGAAGATCCAAGATCATGTCATAGGTTGTGGTGGATATAATGAAGTTGAAAGATCATTAGATGATCACATATGCACAACTCAACTGGTATATGGAGCTGATTGGTGCCCCTGTTTTCGACCTGACGGATAGTATGGACCTGAGATGTATGACTCAGGGGGAGTTGACATCCATGCTTTTCTGACTATTATCAGACTTGCTGACAAAGAGGGTGTGCAAGTGTCTATGGCTGTACCGGTGTGATGGTGTCTTTGGATGTGTCCGGAGTTCAATGCCTATTCAATTGAATTCACAACTGGATCACCAGAAGAGTTGTCTGTAAAAAGGGAGAGTTACCTGCACAGGAGAACATCCAATTGGTATAGGAGAAGATACAATTGGTATCAGTGTCAGCCTCAACACTTGATATCAACTAATTGGGGTCTGAATAACTTCTACATATCAAAGGGGAGATGGTGCAATCTGACAGACAAGTAAGTAGTATTCACTGACATACCCTTTTGCAAATTGAGAGCTTGAACAATTAGTATTGGTTTTGCATGCTTAGTTGGTGTCAGTTGATGGTTGATTCATCCATCTCAAGAGCTGCAACTTGAGAAATTGTACCAAATGGTATCAAAAGAGGAGATACACCTGTTAAAGAGCAAAAGGGGAGCAAAATATCTAACAATGACCAGTAAATACAAGGAGGTGAGAGATCGTGACAGTGCCCTTTGCCATTGTTGTCAAAGGGGGAGAAGGATTATGTACTATGTCAGATACTACATATGTTGACATCAATGCCAAAGGGGGAGATTGTTGGCATTGTGTTGTCATTGATGTCAACCGATATGAGTGATTGATGAGCAGTGTTGTCATTGATGCATATTGGAAATGGTGTCATTGATGTCAACTGGTATAGAAGGACTACCGGTATAGGAGATGTATGGGCAACAGTGTCATGGATTCTTAAAGGACTAGATACCCTTAATATCACCTTGTGTTGCAGTGCACTGGTAAGGTAAGATAAGGGGGATAATGTCATTCAACAAAATGACCATTGGAATCACCGGTACACAAGCTAGTGCCTGACTTGTGTGGATGAAATGGACAGGCTACTGGTACAGTTTGTCACCGGTAAGGAGAGCATGTCAACTGTTAAGTGATGTGTTGACATGGAGAAGACAAATCAACCAAGTGAGTCATTGTCAACCAGTAAGCATATGACCAATGTACAAATAGGATGAGCAAGGTGCTTGAGCTGTTGTTTGTGATGAAGAGGCGGAATGTTACCTAAATCACATCAACATGGGAGGAGAAGGATGTACAAGTCACCGATATGTTGTGTGGATGCAAAACAACAACACTCCCACTGGATGAAGATGCAATCACCCTGTGAAGAGATGACTGACAATGAGTGTGCCCCAAACTAGATCGCATGTGCATGTGTGAAGATATGTTGCACAAACAGGAGAGCCACATGAGTGTATTGCAGGATACAAATGACAAGGATTCACTACCACTGGTAAGTGGAGCTTATCTCCTATTATGAAAAGTATGCATCTTAGTTTTGTGAGATAAGACAAAAGTAGAAGGCAGGTGAATGGAGACTCACACCAGATCTACCAGTGAATCACAGAGATGCCTCAAGTTCATGAAATTAGGGTATGCACTGGACTGATAGAGAAGGCATGTTATGCCACCGGGACAAAAAAGGAGTAAAGAAGTGATGGGCTTGTCACCATAACAAACTGGGTGAGATGATGTTTGGTTTGATAGTGAAGAAGGCAAAGTGGAGAAGATGCAGAGAGAGAGTGTAACCGGTATATAGATGCCTTATATGGAATCAGTTGAAGGTTGATGACATAGTGTCATCAGAATGGATACCAGTGAGCATGAGAACTAATAAGGAAGCAAAGAGGCTAAGTGATGTACCCCTACCTAATGAGAATGTGCATGCTATGGATAGACATGTCCAGTGACCAGTTAAGGGGTTCCACTGATAGATCAACAAAGTTTAGACATGAAGGGTAACCAGTAAAGTGTGAGATACCAACAAGGTTAGTGAACCGCCAGAAAAGAAGGACCAGTTGAGTGTTTGGTTGGTGATCCTGTCTAAGCCGACATATAGATCTTTGTTGAAGTGGATACCGACAAAGGATGCCATGTGGAGTTTAAGTGGAAAGCTCGCAGAGGTTGGTGAAGTGTCATGTCAGTGAGGTAGCTGGCGGTTGGGTGACATTAAATGTTGACTGCAAGGCTCAAGGAAGAAAACAACAAAAATCCAGAAAGGACTGATCTTTACAAATCGAAGTAGATTGAAGGAGTAGTTTGGTAATAGATCAAGGAAGGATGATCTGATCTTTGTTCTCGCTTGTCAAAGGAAACAACTGAGATATTTATGGCATTTGACAGATGCAGGTCAACATACAAGGTCGTGTTTGCCAAGTTTAGCAAACATGTATTGGAAGGCATGTTAATGACAGTGATGTGCAAATAGTTGTCTTGGAGATCAGATTGAATGAGATCTGATTGGATTTGATGTGCCTCATGATCAACGAAATAAACCCTAACCGCCTGAAGTTTGAATTGGCTTTTATCGGGAAAATAATTTGATAAATAGGCAAGCCAAAATCGATGGATGAGGTTGCCAAAGGAGAGAGTGTTGTTGTTGCAAAACAGAGAAAATCAGTCAAGTGCAGATCGAGAGTTAGAGGAGGGACTAAGTGTGAGAGAGAATCGGGTTGAAGAGTTCAACTGATAAGAGCCAGGCAACCGATAATCAAAAAATTGAGTCTGACAAAGGAGGAAACCGGTAGTGACCAAATCAACAGAGAATAGCCATAGTAGATTGTAGAGAAGAGAAGTTGAGGACCGACAGGTATCAGATGGTAGATATCTAACTAAGTTATCAAGACTGGTGGTGGAGAGCAGCAAAGCAGTTGAGAGAAGAGGTAACCAACAGAGAGAACCTACAACGAGAGAGGGAACCGGTAGAGAAGGAGAGCAGACTAAGCTGATAAGGTTGCAACAAGAGATAAGGTTGCAATAGTGAGAGTTTGAGTGAGGTAGAGAACTGGATAAGAGATCCAATAATGAGATTTGTAGAAGTGTTACAAAATCCATTTGTAACAAGGTTATTAACTTGTAAATGATTATGCTTTATATTCACTGAGTTGTAGCTCGATGTAGGGGTTGTAGCTCCTTGGGTTGGCTCCCTAAATTAGGGGTCGGTGCCCTAAATATTATAATTAGAGATTTAATGTGAGGTTGGATTGGAGCAGTAGACTCCAACAACATTTCTCACCGAGGTTTTTCCCATATTGGGTTTTCCTCGTACATGCTAGTGTTATGTGATGTCCCTTTATGTGTGAATGCATTTGGATTGGTGTCCCCTCTAACCGGTAAGTATGCAATGTGTTAAATCTGATAATCAGTATACTCACATAGGATAGTTAAAGGGAAAATTTTGAGAACCACTGATTCACCCCCCTCTCAGCGGTACATTGTGTCTAACAACTTTCATTCAACAATTTCACAATAATATTGGTTTAAAAATTACTTTGACTGATTTGATTCATTGCAAGCAAGGTGTTAAAAAAAAAGTGACTAATTTTATTGGTAGATACAAACATTTGTATTCTCAAATTGCTTATCCTATTCTTGATCAAGATGTTCAAAGAATTTTTTTTTTTAATTTCTAAAAATACATTAGGGATAAGCTTCTCTTTTCTGATTTTACTTCCTTTATGTAGTTGTGCACAATGATTCATAATTATAAGCTTCAAGTGAGTCAATTTGAATCATCACATTCAATGGCTCTGGTTGATAAGAATGAAAAAGATCAACAATATTTTGTGAAGTTTAAACCAAATAAGGGATTCATCAAGTTTAATGACAACATCAATACTTAGGTCCAGTAGATGCGACAACATGTGTGCTTCCTTTATCCAAATACTTTAGAAAGAATTTACTCCTCTTTTTGAGTCTTTGCATAGAATTATGACACAATTGTTAAACAAAAATGTGTTGAAACTTCCTCCCATCAAACAAATTGATACATCCAAACCTTTTCCACCCTATCATGATCCCAAATCCTTTTTCCAATATCATCATCAACCCAATCATGACACAAAAGTGTTATTTCTTAAGATCTAGGATTCAAGACTTTATTGATAACAATACCATATCCATAGCTAGTGTGAATGACAAAGGAAACAAATATGTAACTCCTCCTAACCAAAATCTCCAAATCTTTACTAATCATTTTCCTTCCCATTCTACTATTGTGGTTGAGTCTGAGCATCTTGAATTTTCTCCCAATGACCTTCAACTTGAGTCTAATAATATGGGGAATCTTTTTTATAAACGCATACCTCCTAAGGACCTATGCATTAAATTTTATCCTAGTGAGACTATTGATGCACTTGATTTCCCACAACATATCACTGTGAAGATTAAAGATAAACTCTCACGATGGGTGCTCATTGATCCAACATGTATGGTGAATGTGATCATTGAAGAATATCTTTATACTTTACAATTGCATCAAGTAACATATGATAAATCTGATGTAGTGGTTAATAGCTTTGATGGTTTCTCTTTCCCTATTATTGGTTCTATTACTCTTCTCTTTGAGGTTAAACCTAAGTGCTTAGATATCATTTTTTCTATCATTCCTACATCAGATCAATTTTGTGTGAAGCCGGGATATCCTTGGCTCTATTCCATGAAAGCAATTCCTTCTACCATTCATAAATGTTTAAAATTCCTTCACAATAAAAAAATCATAAAAATTAATCATAGCATGTATCAACCCACGGTGAGGCGTGGAGATGTCAACCTTGATTACGTTTGGCCTAAACAATTTAAGCCTCTTAAGACTCAAATTGATGCTCTTTTTCAATCTTATCAAAAGTGGAAAAATGAGATGATCTTATCTTTGAGTAAACCTAGAGATCATAGACCTATTCCTCCTCATCATGATGTGTAAGGAAGTTAAGTAGTAGAACAACTTTCTACACTAACCTTGAGCAGAGGGTAATGCAAAAAGTTTTACAGATCATCACAACAGTTACATAAAACAAAAATATATATAATAACATTCAAACCATAACACAGTGATTTATGTGGGGAAAACCCTTTTGGGAGAAAAACACCACACTCCAAAAGCCACCCAATAAATTATTCAGGAATCAAACCAGATTACAATATACTTGCAGAGCAAGCTCTTTGCAGGAGTACTGCTAATCAGATATTTAGAGGTAACTCAATAGCCATAAGACTCTTACACACAACCTCTATCTCACACACCTCATATAAAGGAGATATAATACAAGATACCATCAAACAGTATTAGAAAACCATGGGCTAAAACCACCAAATAAGGTGTAGCCAATCTTACCTTCCTTCTAGATTCCATATGACGTGTTAAAACACACATCAACATGTGTCCCTCCCTTTTGTAGCTTATTTATGTGTTTGTTGTATTTTATATTTCCTATTTCATGAGTACAAACTTCTGAAGGCCATAACTTGTGAACCATGTGTCCGATTGACAAACCGTTTGAAGCATTGGAAAGCTTGCGAAGTGGTCTATTGCCTCATAAACCATTACGCCATTTATTCCCCCTTTTTAGGGCATTTTGGGGACTCTAAAGTCCACAAATTAAATTTAAACCTTTCACTAGACCCCTCCAAAATAGAAAATTTAATATCCTCAAAACTAGCTGTGATCTTGCAATGTAACTTTACTAGAATGCTTATCTGGCCAACCAGAAGATTCAAGGAGAATTTAGCACCATTTCTTACCCAAATGAAAACTTACTATAAATAGTAACCTTATGTAAATGTAAGGTTGAGACACCAATTTCCCAACAAATCTCCCACTTGTTGAACACCTTGCAAGAGCAAAGGGAGTATCAACACAATAAATCAATTGCTAGGGGCCATGAGGCCCATATACTCTGAACATCATCTAAAATTCTCTATGCTCACAACCTTAGTTAAATCATCTTTAACATTCATCAAATTTTCTACCTTAACCAACTTCAACCTACCATCTTTGACCATATCTCTGACAAAATGATACTAAACATCAATGTGCTTGGTCTAGGCATGAAATGTCAGGTTCTTAGCTAGGTAGATCACACTCTAAGTATCACAATAAATTATCATAGCTCCTTGTTTTATTCCAATGTCTGAACATGGTCTCTTGAGACAAATGACTTCTTTACAAGCATGAGTAGCTGCCATATAATCCACTTCAGTAGTGGACAAAGCAACCATAGCATGTCGCTTACTCATCAAGCTGATTGCACCACCAAATAAAGTAAACACATAAGCACTGGTGGATCTTCTTCTATCAATATCACCTACCCAGTTTGAATCCACATAACAATAAATATCAAGGGAAATCATGTCTCCAACTAAACTACCATGATAACACAAAGAATACTCTGAGGTACCCTTCAAATATCTGAAGACTATTTTGACTACATCCCAATGAACCCTACCAGGATTAGACATATATCTTGACAAAACTCCCACTGCCTGGGCAATGTCTGGTCTAGTACAGACTATAGCATACATCAAACTTCCAACTACACTTTGGTAAGGAAATATGCTCATGTCTTCCATCTCCGATGGGGATGTAGGGCAATTTGCAGCTGATAATTTCATTCCAACTGTAAAAGGAACACACAATGGTCTACAATCCTGCATGTTGAACCTCTATAAAACTAAATTCACATACTTACTCTGGCCTAGCCACAACTTTCTATTCACTCTATCTCTTCTAATTTCCATCCCAAGAATGTTTTTTGTTGCACCAAGATCTTTCATTTCAAATTTAGCAGCGAGCTGAGACTTTAGTTCTAAAATCATACCTTTCCCTTTATCAATGAATAACATATCATCAACATACAATGCAATGTATAGGAAATGATCACCATCAGATTTATAATAAACACAGTGATCTGATTTAGAATGCTCAAATCCAAAACTCAACACCTATGTATAAATTTTTTGGTACCATAGCCTAGGACTCTGTTTGAGGCCATACAAAGATTTCTATAATTTATAGACTAAATTACTTTTACCTTTCACCACGCAGTGCTCCGATTGTGTCATATAAATATCCTCCTCCAGATCACCATGAAGGAAATTCATTTTCACATCCATTTGCTTAACCTCTAAATCATAAGCAACAACAATAGAAAGAAAAAATCTAATGGATGTCAATTTTGTAACAGGAGAAAATATCTCACCATAATCAACCCCCTCAACCTAAGAGTAGCCTTTTGCAACCAACCTCACTTTATACTTCCCAATGCTCCCATCTGAACTAATTTTTTTCTTGAACACCCATTTACAACCAACAAGTTTTTGTCCTTCAGGAAATGGTAGAAGATCCAACATGTCATTCTTTTTTAAAGCTGTCATTTCTTCTGCCATATTAATCTTCTAGGATACTGCATCATTCATATCTAATGCCTCTTCTACAGATTTGGTTCATCCATATTAGTATTCAAAGAAAAAATACATCTCTAATCATCAGGTGAGTACCTTTCTGGTGGTTTTCTATGTCTTGTAGACCTTCGAACAAGCTAAGTTGGATGTTATTCCTCCTCTTCAGAAGATTCAGAGCTAGACAATCTCTCCTCAACTTCTTGCCTATCTAGGCATATTGATTCAACTCTTTTAGGTGTAGAAGGAAATTGAATAACATCTTCCTTTTTAGTCTGTTATGGCTGCAATGTAATAGAAGGAGACATAATTTCTCTAAAAAATAACACTTCTACTATGAATTACCTTTTTTGCAACAAGATCCCAAAGCTTGTATCCTTTCACACCATAACTATACCCGATGAAGATACATTTCGAATCCTTATTCTCTAACTTTGTCTTCTTCTCCTTTGGCACATGTGCATATGCCTCACAACCAAAAACTCTAAGATGTCTCAAGGAAGGCTTGTGACTTGACCATGCTTCCATAAGTGTTTTATCAACAAGGATTGATGTAGGAGACTTGTTAATCAGGTAGAAAGAAGTGGCAAGAGCTTTAACCCAAATTTTTTGTTCTAGACCAACACCACTCAACATACTCCTAGCCTTCTCCATTGGTACCCTGTTCACTCTTTCTGCAACTCCATTTTGTTGTGGAGAATATAGAGTTGTCTTTTGTCTGTTAATGTCACAATCTTTACATAATCTATCAAAATCTTTAGAGAAAAATTCACTGCCATTATCAGCCCTCAAACATTTAATTTTCTTTCTAGTCTGTAACTCAACCATTGCTTTAAATTCTTTACATTGACTAAAAACTTCAGATTTACTCTTTAGAAAATATACCCATGTTCTTCTACTAAAATCATCAATAAACAAAACATAATATGTGGATTTTCCAATCGAAGGAACATCTACAAGACCATACACATCAAAATGAATAAGATCCAAAACACCACAAGTTTTATGAGAACTCGAGTAAAATAGAACGCTTTTTGTTTTCCATAAATGCAATGCTCACATAAATGAAAGTCAAGATTACAATCGTTCAAACCTTCAACAAGGTTTTTATTTTTCAAGGTCCTTAGACCCTTTTCTCCAATGTGGCCAAGCGTTTGGTGCCATAACATAGTCTTCTATGTAGGTAACTGTGTGGGGGAAAAAGTGACACTAAGCAAACATGCCCTAATCTCACTTTCAATCACACATTTGTGGAATATGAAAGAGCCTAGAGGTATCACACAATTGGCTACTTCTTTTTATGGAAGAGAGAGCCATGGGCTACCTATTAGGATTTCTATTCCTTTGTTGCAAATGATAGATAGAATGATGCAAGTTCAACTATTAACCCTAAAGTGTAAGTATGAACTAGTAACAAGATTGCAGAATTAAGATTAAACAATGGAAAGCTGTAAACACAAGGACAAGACAAGAATGTAAATGCGTACCCAGTGTTAAAATATGAATGAAAATGTTCAGGATGGGGGCGTGGGCACCACTGTCCTGATTCTGCCCTTGAAACTGCTCCTGAAACTGCTGTTTTGCAACCTGAAAAGCTGTCAAAAATGCTGAAACTTGCTGTCTGACAGAAGGACCAGGGCACCCAACACCCCTGTCCCAGGGACCAGGGCGCCCAGCACCCCTGTCCTGGTAGGACCAGGGTGCCCCACGCCCCTGTCCTGGTCTTTTGTTCTGCAATTTGGTGTGTTGTTCTGTCTTCGTCTGTTTCTTTCGGATCTGCAACTTGCGGCGTCGTTCGAATCCCGAAACCTGCACTTATATCTGAAAAGGTGTTTTGGGCGGCTATATAGGGTTTTGCCTTAGTCAAACCCCCACTTTGGTGATTTCCACCTCCACGAATAGCCAAGTTGTATTGTAAAAGTAGTGTGTGCAGACCTTGTGTGTGTGCAAGATCCTAAAATGCAAGAAAGCAAACTAGAGCAACCTAGAAAGTAAACCCTAATTGCTTGCAAATGATAATGTAAATGCTCCAAATCAAGATGTAAAGAGATCTAAAGAATGAATACAAGTGATATAATGAGGCTTATGCAAAGACATGAAAACAACATGAAATCATACCCAACCCCAAGGGAGGGGTACAAGCCAATCTTCAGTCGGTGATCCTCTATTGCTCTTCAATGTCTTCAAAGCCCTAAATGGATGAATGAAATTGATAAATGCTTGATGGATGGATATTGAATGTTGTTGAATTCTTCAAAGATCTTCTCTTTCGCTGCATAGAAGGCCCTTGAAACCAAAATTCTGATCCTTTCAAATGAAGAAAGAGAGCTCTTATATATGAAACCCTAGGTCTTAATTTCAACTTTTGGCCGACCTAGAGATTGAATATCCCGCCAATTTCTTGGGGTTAAGCTTTATTTTATGATTGGATCACGCTCCTAAAATTTCAGGAAAAATGTCCGGGACCATGTGCACGCCGGGCGCCATGGTCCTGACAACTTTTCACCAAATTTTCAAGGCCGTTGGATATGATGATTTTAGAGAGAATCCCGAAGTTATAGGTGATTTCGAGATGTTTTGACCCTCGAAATCAAGCCCCCAAGTTCAAAATAGGACCTAATTAAGGTTTTTGATTAAATGATGTATTGGAGGAATAAAATGAAAGGGGCACACTTTAATGAAAAGGGCCCAACTTTATGATATGGGAGATGATAAAATAGAACCCTAGACCTAATTAATTTAATTAATTAAGTGCTAAAGGGGAAATGCAATGCAAAATGCGCCAAGGTGGGTGCTAAACTAGGTGTGAAATTGTACCACCCTAGCAAGTGCCTACAATTTACGATGCTACATTTAGCCCCCACTTTAGTGGTCATATGAGTACTACCTGCATATGCAAGCTAAAGTACAGAAAAGTAAACATTATTTGAAAAAGGATATATCCATAAGTCTGTCGAACGAAGCCCCCAGCGGTATCTGCAGTACACAGTTAGGAACCACACCCTACAAAACACACGTTAGATCACAAAATCACCTAATGCTTACTAAGGAAGGTGATGAAAATTCGAGGGTAGCTGTATGCCCCCCCTGTTTCGGCTTGCTAATTTTAGTGAGTTGAAATAGGGTATCATGTTTACCACTTCGAATTGTTAAAGAATATTGATGACAAATGCTCACAAGAGGATTTGATATGAGATCAAAAACTAATGGAGAATCATTTGGTAAGAAAGAGGACTAAATCTCAATTCCAACACAACAAAGAGTGCGAGGGTTTGAGAGTTCTCTAACACAAGATGAAGGATGTAAATGGAAACAAAATGCAAAGAGAAGAAAAGAAAGGAAAAAAGCATGAATACACACATTGGTGATCCATGAGAAGAATAGTGAGAGAGAAAACATGGACTTCTCGCCCCTAGATCTTGTCTAGGTGATCCATGGGAAAAAGGACATGGAAAACTAGCCCCTAGAGTCTGTCTATGTGATCCATGTAAGGGAGGAGAGTGAGAAAGTCTAGCCTTATGCTGCTAGTTCCACTCAACCTTGTGCATGTGTGTGTAAGGGAGGTTAGAAGCACCTCATAGGAGTCTATGCCCGAGTATGCTACAACCTGTATATGTATAGTACAAAAGCGTGACATCTCGCTCTAAGAGTCTGTGCTCTAGTTCCGAGAATAATCACCTTGCATAAAAGAAAAATGGAGACATCTCGCTCTAAGAGTCTGTGCTCTGGTTCCGAGAATGACCCATTGCTCAAAAAGTGTCATGTTTATGTCATAAGCAAAGTAGAACAAGGATACCTACCTTCATCACAAAAGAAGATACCCCAAAAATGCAACAATGTCGTAGATCCAAGCAAAAGAGTTTTGCACTCTTTAAGCAAGGATAAGATAATTGAAAAGGGATATCTTGTAGTATGTGTACAGGAGATCCTTAGAGGAGAAGAGATCTTTGTACAAAAGACACCTATCCTCGAGAGGAATTGTCTTAGACAAATATAACATCTTCTAGAATAAGACAAAGAAGAGAATAAGAATGCAATACTTCCTTCTTTTGCGAGGTGAAAGTGATTCTTAATGAAGGATGACGCTCTTTTTAACCCAATTGGGAGAGTGAATTCATTATGGATGTATTTTACCAAGTGCAAAAGAGGTTGTAGTCAAGGACTTACACCCCTTGTAAGAGAGAATCCTTGAACAAACAACAACAAATGCATACAAGGAATAACACCAAGTAATAAAGTTCACACCATCCACGAAATAGGAAAAAGTGGATCCTTAGATAAAAATAAGGAAAGATCATTGCCTCCCAAGGATAAGGATAATGAGAAGGACTTACACAATCTTCTAGGGAGAGATTTAGACATAAGCAAAATGTACTACATACTCACATGAGTTCATGCAAGCAAGCCATTAGTGTATGTAAAATTCTCCTCACAAGAAGTGGGCAGGATAAGAAAGGGAATACACATCTTCTCCCATATCTAGGAAAAGAGGATTCTAAAGAAAAGATGATCAATATTTCCACATTATTACCCCATAGGAACAAGAGATAACATAGAAAAATTAGGCTGTTATGTTGCTTCAAAAATATGATTGTACTTGAAATTGTACCATCATGAATGACAATGAGCCCCCAGTAAATGAGCTACCAATGTCACATAATGATGAGCAACATAATAGCCATTAATGTTATTTAAAGACATGATAGACTAAATGAGGTATTTGAATATGACATGCTAAATGCTCAACTATAAGTGAGATCAAAAACATGTATAAAATGATAAAAATTGAAGATGAAAAGTCACAAGAAATCTTAGAAGAGGGATGAGTATAATTTATTAGAGCCTTATCCTTGGAGGAAAGGACTTTATGATGAATAGGAGATAAAGATTCATAAGTGGATTTAAAAATTTGAGGGGATTCATAAAGAGATTTGCTCATCGCCAAGATTTCCTTATGAGGGGAATGAGAGTTGATAGAAGTAGAAGATGATTTAGTTGAAGTGAGATCATCATCACTACTAAATATAGCATTCACATTGAGAGATGGTCTTTTAGATGCTTTGGTGGGCTTAGAAAGATTATATCCAAGTCCAAATGAATATTCATGCATGTTATGTTCTAAAGGAACTTTAATTCCTTGTTCATTTGCGCCACAACCATTTCCACTATAGCCACTCTTAGCCAAAATATGGAAACCACGACCATAATGATTAGCCATTTCAGAACGAAAAGGTGGTTTTTCATAAGACAAAGAATCAAATCCTTCAGAATTAGAGGTTTGAGGAGAAGAAGTTTGAGAAGCGGCCACAAAATTATTGCTCATAGGTTCAGGTAAGACTGATTGATCTCTAGTTTCTTCTTTCTTTTTAACTTTAAGCTCTCTAGGAGGAACCCTATACTCACCTACAAAGGTGGGATTAAAATCAAGAGATCCCGAATCATCTTCTGCGAGAACCTTCTCAGGATCAAAAGCCTTTTCATGTGTAGATTCAAGTTGAGAAGAATCTTCTTCAGGAACTTCAGACTCATCCAAAGAATTCTGATTATTAGAGGGTGATAATTCATCCATAGGTATCTTGTTTAACGAGTCATCACTAGAAGAGGAAGGCTTAGAAGAACTCCCTTTGGAAGTAGATGTTTGCAAACAAGCTTGAAAATTAGTATCACCTATCAAGGTATATGTCTTATTATTATAAATAAATTTAACTTGTCTATGCAATGTAGAGGGGACAGTTTGCATACTGTGAATCCAAGGTCTCCCTAATAACAAGTTGTATGTTAGACTTCCTGACATAACATGGATAGCAGTAGGCAAAGTAACAGGTCCCACTGTGATGGGTAAGGTGATAATACCTAATGAAGACTTAGCCACATTATCAAAGCCTCAAATGGGATGAGAGTTAGGCTCAATAAGGGATGTGTCCACATTCATCTTATGCAATAGATTAATGCTACACACATTAAGGCTAGAGCCATTATCTACCAGTGTTCGTCTTATAGCAGTGTCATTTATGATAACCACAATCATCAAGGGATCATATTGATGTTGAATTTCACTAGTAGGCAACTCATCTTGAGTAAACACAATTTGAGCTTTAGGATTCATCACAGAGTTAACCAAAGACACTATATTACTAGATGTATTAGGTGGAGGAACATTCAAATCTTTCAAGGCATCTTGTAACATTCCATGATGAGCGGAAGAAGTTTGGATCAAATCCCAGAGGGATATCTTAGCAGGGGTAGCTTTAAGTTGTTCTATGAGATCATATTCCTTACCAAGAACTTGTGAAATACGTGGAGCTTGAGGAAGAATAGGTTGGGAAGGAGGAAGTGAAGTTGGGATAACTAGAGGAGGATTAGGTTGCCTATTGTTTCTTGTGTTATAGGTATGAGCAACCGCATTATAACTCTCTCTAGTTAGTTGCTTAGCATACTCATAAGGGCTCTTAGTAGAATAACCTCCTTGCACAGTAATAATGGGTTTTTTAGGAGTGCAAAAAGAATCATTAGCATAACCACCTTGAACCACTAAGATAGGCTTATTTAAAGGTTGGAAATTTTGAGAAGGACAAGCACCTTGGACAGTGAAGAGAGGTTTGTTAGGTGTTTCATTCACATGTATCAAATTGATTGAGGATGGTTTAGAGGAATGAACAAAAGTGTTGGAAGAATTATTGATAGTCATCTCTTGCACTAAAATCTTATCACGGATTAAATCAATTTTAGGAGAGAGACGAGGGGTAGGCATTGATGTTCTAGTAGGCAGAGTAATACTAGGAAGGGTCATATCATCCTCTATCATCAAAGGATCTACATGGGGAATAAACTCTCTAGGAGAAGGATCAGCATTACTCTCTAAAGTCTCACTTTTGAGAGGGAGATCTTTGAAAGAGATGTTAACCATCTTGCTTTGAACTAGGGTATCCTTATGAGTAGAACCAAGTTGAGGAGAGGGAGATGCTTTATTTTTAGAGGGAGAATAATTGAGATTCAAGGAAGGTGAGAAACTATCAAGGGGGTTTTCAATCTTGATTTCATCCCCTTTGGCTAGGGTTCTCTCATGGGGTAGAGAATAATCTACACCTTCTTCTAATGGTTCATCCCAAATAGCAAAGTTGTTGAAAGAAATGTTTGAAGTATTGTTAATTTTGGGAGAGGAGATAACATTGTCTATTAATTCCTCATCCTTAGGAGGGAGAGCATCAATAGATGTGTTAAACTCATCCTCTTTCCTCAAAATGTGTTCAATATGATCTTTAGGGGAGAGAGAATTAAGGAAATTGCTTATTATTTCATCTTCTTTCTCTAAGGGATGCTTATGGGTAAGACAAACTTTAGGAGAAGGGTAAGCATTTATCATTAATTCATCATCTCTAGTGGGAATTTTGTTGGAAAAGGAAATGCCATTACTAGGGAATGTAGGGATAATGTCATCTTC
This sequence comes from Cryptomeria japonica, assembly GCF_030272615.1. Classification (NCBI taxonomy): domain Eukaryota; kingdom Viridiplantae; phylum Streptophyta; class Pinopsida; order Cupressales; family Cupressaceae; genus Cryptomeria; species Cryptomeria japonica. Next base: position 243,750,952 of record NC_081412.1, read on the forward strand.
TTGCACAAAAGGATCCTCATGAGGGGAGTGTTTTTTAGGAGGAACATGAACATATGTCTCCAAAGATTCATGCTTAGGAAGGAGATCTTTGAAAGAAGTGTTCATAACCTCTTGTTGCACTAACATGCCCCCATTGGAAGGACCAACTTTAGGAGAAAATAAGTCAATGTCCATCAATACCTTTTCACTTAGAGAGGCATCATATAGGGAAGGGGAAGTAACATTAAGAAAGGTGTTTATGATATCATTCTCTTCCTCTAGGATAGCTAAATAGGAAGGGCACATTTTAGGAGAATTGTCAAGATCACTCTTAAAGTCTTCATCCTTAGAGCATGGGAGAGTCTCAAAGGGATCGGTAGCAACTCTTTTAGGCACTAAAATGTTGTTATAGATGGGGGGAGGTTCTTTAGGAGAAGGAAAAATTGAAACAAGGGAAGCTAACCCATTATCACATCTATGAAATGAATGCATCATGACAACAATTTTCCTCTTTCAAATGATAACACATGCAAAATAGAAGGAAATATTTAATTTTAACCAATGCAAGCACTTAGAATGTAGATTTAGAAAATGAAATTTATGATTCAAATGAGTTTGTAAATCAGATTTGAAATTATTGATCCCGATTAAGTTATCCACAAGTTCAACTTTGAATTTTAGCAAAAATTTCCTCTAAATTTTTGAATCTTGCAAGAAATTAAAACTTGTAAATGCAAATTTGAATTTGAAATAGCATAAACACTCAAATTTGAAAACATAAATCAGAATTAGAGAAGATTGGAATTCACGTCGGGTTCACCAAAATGTGTGGGGGAAAAAGTGACACTAAGCAAACATGCCCTAATCTCACTTTCAATCACACATTTGTGGAATACGAAAGAGCCTAGAGGTATCACATAATTGGCTACTTCTTTTTGTGGAAGAGAGAGCCATGGGCTACCTATTAGGATTTCTATTCCTTTGTTGCAAATGATAGATAGAATGATGCAAGTTCAACTATTAACCCTAAAGTGTAAGTATGAACTAGTAACAAGATTGCAGAATTAAGATTAAACAATGGAAAGCTGTAAACACAAGGACAAGACAAGAATGTAAATGCATACCTGGTGTTAAAATATGAATGAAAATGTTTGAGACGGGGGCATGGGCGCCACTGTCCTGATTCTGCCCCTGAAATTGCTCCTGAAACTGCTGTTTTGCAACCTGAAAAGCTGTCAAAAATGCTGAAACTTGCTGTCTGACAGAAGGACCACAGCGCCCAGCGCCCCTATCCCAGGGACCAGAGCACCTAGCACCCCTATCTTGGTAGGACCAGGGTGCCCCACGCCCCTGTCCTGGTCTTTTGTTCTACAATTTGGTGTGTTGTTCTGTCTTCGTCTGTTTCTTTCAGATCTGCAACTTGCGGCGTCGTCTGAATCCCGAAACCTGCACTTATATCTGAAAAGGTGTTTTGGGCGGCTATATAGGGTTTTGCCTTAGTCAAACCCCCACTTTGGTGATTTCCACCTCCACGAATAGCCAAGTTGTATTGTAAAAGTAGTGTGTGCAGACCTTGTGTGTGTGTAAGATCCTAAAATGCAAGAAAGCAAACTAGAGCAACCTAGAAAGTAAACCCTAATTGCTTGCAAATGATAATGTAAATGCTCCAAATCAAGATGTAAAGAGATCTAAAGCATGAATACAAGTGATATAATGAGGCTTATGCAAAGACATGAAAACAACATGAAATCATACCCAACCCCAAGGGAGGGGTACAAGCCAATCTTCAGTCAGTGATCCCCTATTGCTCTTCAATGTCTTCAAAGCCCTAAATGGATGAATGAAATTGATAAATGCTTGATGGATGGATGTTGAATGTTGTTGAAGTCTTCAAAGATCTGCTCTTTCGCTGCATAGAAGGCCCTTGAAACCAAAATTCTGATCCTTTCAAATGAAGAAAGAGAGCTCTTATATATGAAACCCTAGGTCTTAATTTCAACTTTTGGCCGACCTAGAGATTGAATATCCCGCCAATTTCTTGGGGTTAAGCTTTATTTTATGATTGGATCACGCTCCTAAAATTTCGAGAAAAATGTCCAGGACCATGTGCACGCCGGGCGCCATGGTCCTGACAACTTTTCACCAAATTTTCAGGGCCGTTGGATATGATGATTTTAGAGAGAATCCCGAAGTTACAGGCGATTTCGAGATGTTTTGACCCCCGAAATCAAGCCCCCAAGTTCAAAATAGGACCTAATTAGGGTTTTTGATTAAATGATGTATTGGAGGAATAAAATGAAAGGGGCACACTTTAATGAAAAGGGCCCAACTTTATGATATGGGAGATGATAAAATAGAACCCTAGACCTAATTAATTTAATTAATTAAGTGCTAAAGGGGAAATGCAATGCAAAATGCAAAATGCGCCAAGGCGGGTGCTAAACTAGGTGTGAAATTGTACCACCCTAGCAAGTGCGTACAATTTACGACACTACAGTAACTTTTCTTCAGAAGAAAGAGTACCCTTAGGTACGCGAAATCCATTTCCATCTACTGAAGGTGAAACCCTCAAATCTTCCATAGATTTACTTTTTACGTAAGTGCTATTACACTCAATAGTGTATGCATCTAGCTTATACACAGTGCTGAACCTGACACCTCTAGCAATTACCATAGCACCCTTAATCATCATACATCCTACTTCAAAAAAGACTAACTGCACACCCGCATCTATGAGTTTTCTCACAGATAACAAATTTCATTTTAATCTAGGGATATGTGGTGCACCATTAATCCTTTTTATTCTACCATCAGAAAAATTGATTCTAACTTTACCTCGACCAACAATGTCTAAATGTGAATCATCACCCAAGTACACCTTACCTCCATTAAATTATTCATATTCACAAAAAATAATCTCTATTGGTAGTCAAGTGAAAAGATGCACCTAAGTCAATTAGCCAGGCATCATTACCTGCATGAGTCGCCAAAGGTGTAATAAATGTATCGCCATCTTCCTTCTCGGACTCAGAATCGGAATCAATCTTCTTCTTTTTATTCTTTGTAGTCCTTACAGATATGACTTGGTTTCTTGCAATTCCAACAAATGACTTTAGACTTTCCAGGAGATTTTGATCTCCCTCTCGATTTGGACTTATCGCGCTTCTCATTCTTCTTGCCTTTCTCCTTAGATCTTCCACGAATAGTTAGGGCTTCCTTTGAATTGAGGGATACCTTCCTTCACATATCTTCACTAAGTAGGGCACCCACCACATCTTCAGACTTAAAAATAATAGAAGTACTACCAATAGCCATAACAAGAGAATCCCACGAATCAGGTAAAGAAGAAAGAAAAATTTGGCATTTCTCCTCTTTGTTCATGTTAACACCGACGTATACTAATTGAGATACCAATATATTGAATGCTTCTAGGTGATCTACAATTAGTCCACCCTCTTCCATCTTCAAGGAATACAATTTATTCCTCAAGGAAATCTGATTTAATAAATATTTCTCTTGATACATTTCACCAAGCTTAGTCCATAGCTTCTTTGCGGTGTTTTCTTCATGGACATTGATCAAAACAGAGTCTGCTATGCACAATATTATTAGACGCTTGTCTTTTCAGTCCATAACATCATACTAAGTCATTGCAGTAGGATCTGAGGGTCTTTGGATATTCACATCAACAACATCCCATAGATCTCGATCTATTAGCAGATCTCCCATCTTCAGCTTCCACACCTCAAAATTTGTTCCATTAAATTTATCCACCTCTATTTTCCCTAACGAAATTGCCATCTTAAAATTATTGCAACAAGATCAAAAAGTGTCTTTTGCACAAGCTCCCACTGAAATATGGATTAGTTAAAAAAATCCAACAACCCACAACTAAAACCAAAGGTGATCAAGCCTGGATACCACTTGTAAGGAAGTTAAGTAGCGAAAAAACTTCCACACTAACCTTGAGAGGAGGGTAATGCAAAAAAAATTATATATCATCACAGCAGTTACAGAAAACAGAAATAGATATAATAACATTCAAACCATAACATAGTGATTTATGTGGAGAAAACCCTTTCGGGAGAAAAACCCTACACTCTAAAAGCCGCCCAATATATTATTCAACAATCAAACCAAATTACAATATACTTATAGAGAAATCTTTTCGCATGAGTACCAGTAATAAGAGATTCAGAGGTAACTCAATAGCCATAAGACTCTTACACACAACCTCTATCTCACACACCTCATATAAAGGGGATACAATACAAGAAACCATCAAACGGTATTACAAAACCATGGGCTAAAACCACCCAATAAGGTATACCCGACTTTATCTCCCTTCTATATGCCCTATGACGTGTTAAAACACACATCAACATGTATCCCTCCCTTTTACAACTCATTTATGTGTTTGATGTATTTTATATTTCCTATTTTAGGAGTACAAACTTCCAGAGGCCATAACTTGTGAACGGTGTGCCTGATTGAGAAACTGTTTGAAGCATCGAAAAGCTCGCGAAGTGCTCTATTGTCTTATAAACCACTATTCCATTTACATCCAATTTTTAGGGAATTTATAGGCCTCTAAATTCCTAAAAATTAAAATTTAAACCTTTCACTAGACCCCTCCAAAACGGAAAATTTAATATCTTCAAAACTAGTTGTGATCTTGCGACATAACTTTATTGAAATGCTTATCTAGCCAACTAGAAGCATTGGGGAGAATTTTGCACCATTTCGTACCCAAATGAAAACTTATTATAAATAGTAACCTTATGTAAATGCAAGGTTGAGACACCATTTCCCAACATTATGGACTTGATCTCCTTCCTATACCTTCCATTCCTCCTTTATATGTTGTGGTTGTGCCTCCTACATCTTACAAAGGGAAGTGACTGACATCTCCTATATTTCAACCTAGTAGACCATCTCCTATTCCTCCTTTAAAGGAAGTGAAGAAGCCTATGTTGATTTATCCTAATCCTTCACAACCTCCAGCTAATACTAAAGGAATTCATTGTGTGAGAGAATGCCAATGGAGATGTGCTAAGGCTCATAGACTTCTCAACCCATTTCCTCCATCAATACACCAAACAGTGACTTGATACCATTTGTCCAACTTTCACCTAACCCTAGGAAGGAAGTTCAACCTAAATTCCAAGATTAAAAATACTTCAGAATGATGATGGTTCATGTTCTATTTGTATTAAAGATCCTATTTTTATCAATATTGATAAAGAGATGGATGAAAAAGATGTTCATGCTAACAATGTTGATGCTAATGCTTCCAATGATGAATACGAGCTTGTTGATGTTTACAATGGTTTATCTAAATAATTTTCACAAGCATTAATCATATCTCATAGTTATAGACAAAGTGAGTAATCATTAGAGCATGGTCCTTGTTTGGAACTTGCAGTAGCTTCATCTATTGTGCTCGAAGTTGCTCCTCTTGCATATTGTCCACCTTCCCAAAACAGTTTTTAGCAAGATTGGGAGGTGGATGATTTTCTTGATTAGCTTAATTTGTGTCATAGATTCTCTCTCTCTCTCTCTCTCTCTCTCTCTCTCTCTCTCTCTCTCTCTCTCTCTCTCTCTCTCTCTCTCCTCTCTTGTGTGTTCATGAGATTCCTTTATTTGTTTCTCAATTCTTCTATTTGTTGTCCCTAGTGTTGTCTACTTGAGTACAATGCAAAGCGTTGAGATCTCTTTTGGTCTTTTCCATGTGGATTCAAAAGATACATGTTCCCTTCTTACATTATGGTTCTACTTCCTTTGGGGCATGAGGTCAATTCAATGCAAATATATATTCATGATATAAATTATTTATCATAAGAGCATACTGACCTCAAAGTTAGTAGAACCCTTTTATTTTTTATGACCATTATCTTTTGATTTGTCCTTCCTTGGGGGCATCTCATTGTGGTAACATGCTTGTCTTTTGGATACATTCTACCTTACAGAAATTTCTCTCGATGAGGCATGTGCAATTGATTTAATGTGGGGGCATAAGATCCGCTCAATGTTTCACATTTTGCACACACTTTCACATATCTTGATACTCAAGTTACTTTGCAAACCAAGCCTCTTGCTTTGTAATTTGGTATTTATCTTTTTCATGAATCATAGTAAGTGAACCTTACTAAGATAGTAGTCATTCTCTTTATTTATTTCTCTTATGATGTCCCTTTTATCTTGATATTGAAGTTGTAAGATACTAAAGTCCATTGAGGGCTTGGTGTGTTTAGCCTCTTTAATGTCTTGATGAAGGTTTTTCAATGCAAACCTTTGTACTTTACCAAGAGTATGCTTAGTCTCATACTCTTGCTAAAGTGGGGGCTAAATGTAGCATCCTAATTGTACTCCCTTACAATTTTGTCCTTATTTGGGCCCTCACCTTGGTGTTCGTGTCTCGAGGCCTAATTGAAGCACTAATTCTGCTCACACCATGCAATAGGTTCATCTTTTCAAAATGCACACTTTTTGCTCCTCATTTCTTGGTCCCTATTTAGTCAGTACCAGGGCTCTAGTGCGGACCAAAGTACCCAACGCTTTGGTCCTCCTAAACAGGGCCCATTTTCGGGCACCTCAATATAGTAACATCATTTGGGCAAGAACCTAGATCCCATGTCAAAAAATTAAGTTTTTTTTGACAAGCATGTATAAAAGGAGGTCTACCCCTCTCATTTTGATATACACACATGAATTAAATCTAATATTAAAGAAATCAAGCATTTACATTCAAGTGAGAAATCAGTTAGTCTTCTTTCAAGCATTGGAGTTGACATTCCTGTTTTATGTTTATGAAGACTTCAAGAAACCATAATTCTATGTGGAGACAAAGAAAACTACATTAAAGAGGTATATCATTAGCATTTCAAACATTATTCAATATTTCCCTCAAAAGGAAATCATTTCCATTACAATAACAATTCAATGACATTTCATTTCTATTTCATGGTTAATTTCAATTCTAGGGTTTGACCTAAGGCAAACCCCTATTCCCAACCATTTCCCCTTCTCTACTATGTGTAGGAATAGGTACGAAGCTGTAATTCTCAGGATTGACTTTATTTATAGAGACTAATAAGTTCCCCTTTGGATGGTGAAAAGTGTAGAGGATGAGAGCGATGGCCATTCTGGTCTTGACATTTTAGGAGCTCCTTCTGGGAATAGATCTGAACACTCTTATATTGCAAAGATATAGATTGTGGATCTATTTGGAAACTGTAGCTCACTATTTATGTGTAATCACTTCAATTTACATACATATACCCTAATTTTAACATTCTTAAATTCAACTTGAAAGAGGCCATCAATCGTAAATCCTATTGAATCTAATAGGATTTCTCAGCCCTATCCTTGTTGATTTGAGGCTAGATCTATTAGGTTCACTCCTTCTTTTAATGTAGTGGTCTCTAAGAAAAATATTAGTGGTTTTCCTATATCTTGGGGTGAAACCCTAATATTTTCACCATTACACAATGGAGATGTCATTCATAACAACTAGGTTTTATTGAATAAATGTGTTATCTAGTAGCAAGTACTATCAACCTAATGGGATATTTATGCTATATTTAATAGATTAGTACAAATAATGGGTAGGGATGTGCTAGGATTTCTAGCATAGAGATGGTAGGAGCTCATAGGTCAACTAAAGAAAAAGGAACTGCACTCTTTGTACAATTACCATGCAACAAAAAGGTAGGTAAGGGAGTATATGTAGCTAGTCAAAATTTAGAAACTCACATGGTTGCCTCTTCTCTTTCAACCAACATTGTCTCTATGGTCGGTGCCTAATAAGAGAGGAGTAGAAAGATATATTGATAAAGCTAAGGAGTCCAAATGGCATGAAATTTATAGAGCCAATGACTAGAACCCATTTACAAACCTTCTATGCATGACAACCCAATATGACTTTTGAGAGTTAGCATTGATGAGAAACCATCTACTCATGCATACTTTGGGACAAGAAGGATATTAAAATATAGGAGATGATGAGTCATATATTGTTTATTTTCATAGCTTTATTGTAGACTTTACTTAAGATCTTATGTTAGATATGTTGTAGACTTTAGTTATAGCTTGACTCTTTATATTACCTAGATCATATATGAGCACATTAATATGTCTATTTGTTGGAAAATTGGAGAATGTTTGGTATTGTTGTCAATGATCTAATTGTGTTTTCATTTATGTTAAACTTGTATGGTTTCTTGTCACGATTAGGTGTATGTGGGGATGCAAAAGTTGAAGATGTTTAAGAATGAAGAAGTTGTTGCAGATGCTTAGTAGTGTACATAGGTTGAAAACTTGGAGTTGTTGGCAATATATGTTTCCATTGATGTCAACATTATGTCTGACAATGTGCATTGTTGTTGAGCTTATGTTGAATTTGTATTGTCTTTAGTAGTAATATGCAGTATTGGAAAAGTTGTTACCAATTGTTGTAGATATTTAGATGAAGTATTTTTGGAAGGATGGTATAGTAGAATTTTCAATATGAAAATTTCTCTATTTTGTGTTGATGTTGAGTTTGATGCAGGTTTCTCTATTTGGAGTTGTTGTTGAGTTTGATGTACATTTTTCTATTTGGTGTTGTTATTGAGTTTGATGAAGGTTTCTCTATCTGGTGTTCCTATTGAATTTGTGTTCCTATTGGTCTTGATAACAAGAATTGGTGTTTAGAAGTATACACATTTAGATGTTTAGTACTTAGTGGATATATTAAGTGTCTATGGAAAGATCAGTATAACAAAAGGTTCAATATGCAGGAAACAATATTTAACGTCCAAATGGAAGAATGTTTTGCATTCCTCCTGATTGTGAAGAGTATGGTGTATGGATTTGGATACAATGTTAATGTTCTATGAGTAGTGTAATATTGAGTTTACAGGTCCTCTGATTGCATAGATTACGAGATTAGTTGTTGTTTCTTTCTGATAGTAATAATGTATGTTAGCCCGGTGCTGAATATGTTTGGTGGCTTCCAGATATGTGAATTCAAGTGTTGCAGTTTTGAGGACATGTTTATTTGGTTTGTGTAGTAATCTATTTCAATTCTCTGGTGGTATTTCTATTCCTTAAGCGAGTTATGTTGGTTTGCACTTGGTATGTTCAATTGTGTTGTGTTTTCAACATTCCCTGTTGGATTATCTTGTTTGGATTATACTTTTTGCTCTGGATATGCATTGGAGGTTGAGTTAGAATATTGTTATAGGTCTCACCATGGTGTGTTAAGATCCAAATTAAGTAATTTGCATTGGAATTTTTTTTTGGCCGATTAGTTGCTATGTTTTATTGTTTATCTACACGTTACATTTAGTGTTGATTTTGGAGGATGTACTAGCATGTGTGGTTTGTTGGATTCAAATTAGAAAGATATATTATGATGCATTTGGGCCCCCTTTATCTAGGTCAAGTTCCTTATTTCTAACTTCCTTGTCATCTATTAGATTCCATCATACAGTGGGAGACTTAAGAAATTCAAACCAAGATAATAAAATTGCTACATTTCTCTTTCATACAATTAACCAAGAGAGGAATCCTAAATTGAAAAATATACCTCCCTATGCCCTTCCAAATTTTAATGGCCTTGTGACAAAATACCTTGACACATTCTTATTTGAGTTTGATGTTCTTTGTCAAATTTATGACTATACCACATATGCACTTACACTAAATTTTCTTTTTTTAGAGTCGGTAATATAGTTTTTTATTGATAAAATTCATCAAAAAGATTACACATATCAGAATACCTCCATCCTGTTCAGCTGCACAACTTATCACCCACTAAATCTAAAATAGATAATAACCTTTATATCCCCCCTGAAACCACTACAAAAAGAGAGAGTACGAGAAAATACATTATAGTGAGCATATTTTCAGCCCAACAGTTATCAAAATATAATATATGCAAAAACTATATTGTTGTCCTTAAAACTACTAAACCAACACAAGCTATCTTAAACTAAGCTTTTAACTATTATTTTCATGCTCATCTTTGAACCTGGATAGGACTTTCTTTGCTTCCTCTATTCGCACCCTCAGTCTCAGTTGTCGGCTCATCTCCACCCTTGCCACTTCATGTGCCACTTTAAAAGTCTCTTCAACTATCATTAACTCTACAAATGTCTTAAACACCTCCCATCTGCATCTTGATAGAGCTCTGCACCTTGCTTTCAACTCATTGTCTTGCCTACAAACAAAAGGATGGTGACAAGTTCCTCCATCCCCTCTGAAATATCAATTCCCACTTCTGGGATAGCTCATTAAAAAAATGATTCAATGCCTCCCAAATAGTCTTCTACTATTAAGTCATGCAAGACCATCTTCACCTTATCCACGACATCCTCAAATTCTAATCCTCGGGCAACAATTAAAGAGTAAACCTTTGTATTAGTCCTATATCTATGACTAATATGTGCAATCTCCTCCCCAAACATTAATTTTACCGCCTACATTAGTCTTTCATCCTTGTAAAGAAACATGCCCTATATTCACCTATCCAACAGCTTGCCCACAAAAGGCACTAATTTTTTCACCATTTTAAAGGTGAAACTCACTTCCATATTCTCACTACTACAGTGTCGTCACCTCTATGAACTTAGTCTCCACTCTCTGCAATTCACTCTCAGAAAACCGAAATAGAAAAATTAAAATGTAGAGCCACCGAATTTTAATATATCAATCAATACTCCTAATACCACACCCAAAACCATCATCCAAAACCACCACCATAAACCGAGATCATCAATACACTATCTTAAATGCATTATTTGAACTTTTTCTTCCATTTTGTCTGCACGGTTGAACATTAAATTCACCTCTAAATTGTGCCAATTACCTTGTCTATCATCCATTAATTTTTCCTTCCAACATTCTTGGGGTTGCCATAGACACCTTAACATCCCCCATATCATCATTTGGAAAACTCTGGAGATCTTCTAGCTAATATTCTTGTACTACTTCAAATGAAATGGCCCATTTGGATAATACATCAGCCACATTATTCCCTGCTCTGCACACATGAGTGACTTTGAAGTCGATAAAACAATTTAAGTCACTTTTAATTTTCTAAACATACTTATTTAAAAGCCAAGTTTGTATTTCCCCTTTAATTGTTGCATTTACTATGATCAAAGAATCAACTTCCAAATGTAATCTTTTGAAACCTAATTTTAACCCCCATTCAATTGCCAAGAGTGCTTCTTTCACCTTATCCTCATTGTTTGTGCCCTTCTCCAAACATTTGGCACCCCATGCAATTATGTTACCCTTCCAATCCCAAAACACCACCCCTGCTCCAGATTCTCTTGGATTTCCTTTTGACTCTCCATCAAAATTAGCCTTGATCCATCCCTCTTCCATTAGTATCCATTTACAATTGAGATAAGAATTTGTAGACCCTAGAGATGGATCATCCCATCTTGGCCCATGAAAAGGCCTACACAAATTATTTTTACCAAACTTAAGGAATCAATATTAAGATGTTTATGGAACTTGATAGAGATACACTGGATACTAATGAATACTAAGAGGGGGGGGGGGGTGAATTAGTATACCAAAAAATACTGAACTCAGACACTTTAACAGTTTAGCAGTAAACCAGTATAACAGTTAAACTAACAAACCAGTTAACACAAATGCAAACCAAACATCAAGTAAGGCATTCACCCATAAAAGCACAATCACCATAACATAATATATTTTGACGTGGAAACCCAAATGGGAAAAACCACAGTGAGATGAAACTTACAAGTAACTATCTGCAGAATAGTAACTAGACCGGTTAAGGTCATACAATGTTCTTTACCACAATAGATTCTGTTAGGAATCTCAATCTCTGTTAGGAGATAAGTCCGATGAAAGACTACCTTGTGAGAGGATTTCAGATCCACAGATGTGAATCACCTTGTTAGAGGATTTACAAAGGCTTTTCTAGGCCTACCCGATTAAGGGTTTCCGACTTGTCAAATATGTGAGTAATCAACAAGTGAATGATCTAGCAAATAGCACAGTCTGCTTGGTTAGATCCATGATAGCTCATTGCTAATGCATTTCAGCATTACTTCAGTCTTCAGTAAATCCACACTTTTTTACAACACACAGACTTGATCTTCTCTATTAAGATCACACATACAAAAACTCATCAAGCACCAAAAACCCTAACAACCACACTTCTTAAAACCCTAGACATGATGTCCTTAAAAAGGAATCTAATTTCATGTCGGTCCAATAGGATTACATTGCAAGTTCCTAGGTTCAGTGTATCTAGAGGCATTCGGTAACACGACACAAAATCACCGTCAAAGTGTCGGTGGATGGTAACTCATCACAAAAATATACCGGTTGGTAACTCATCACAGAGTATTACCGGTTAATACAACTTTATCGATTACTGGTTGGTAACTTAGAGTAATATTGGTTGACAGGAATGAAGACTAGGAAAATGATAAATGCCGCTTTTAGTTCCTTTGCTCCGTTTCGCTTGAGATCCTCGAACCGCTTGAGGTCCTCATGCCGCTTGAGATTGGTAAACACTTTCTGCAAAACACCGATAGTCTAAAGACTACAACATAATACCAGTTTGGAACAAATACCAGTTGAGAATAACTCATACATACAAAAACTGATCTCATAGCAAGTGTGTGTCCATCAATAACAATCAAAACATAAACATAAAAAATGCCAACGATCTCCCCCTTTGGCATTGATGGCAACACTTAGGAAAATTTTGACATCTAAGTGTTTTACAACAAAACTATGCCATAATCAAAACTACTTCCCCTAAGCATATACACTATCCCTTTTTGCAGAAAATACAATGTATACTACTCCCTTACAGAGATAAACATGAAAGTATACATAGCATGCATCAAAATTTTAAATACCCCCTTTGCCAACAATGACAAAATACAGTTGAATAACCCCTATTTCTATTAGCTGAATAAATGTTTATGACAATAAAGAGTGAAACTTGTCAAAAATAGATTTAAAGTCCTGCATAAATTACTTCATGGATAAGGACCATGACTCAAGCAATGAGGTAGCAACCTCACTCTCCATTTGCATCTGGGATACCTGTTCCTCCATGGCGTCCAAGGTACTCATCTCTTGGGTAACCGTCAAGGCATCCAGATTGAGATAGCATTTCTAAAGTATTTGCAGTCTTGGTAGTAGAACCAGTTGTAGTTCCTATGAATCCCTGGTCTAGTTGCTGATCTCCAAATCAATTCTTGCAGCTTGAAGTTGAAACCGGTGAACGGTTTCCCCATAAGCGATAAAGGAATCATATGGCATCTTGAAGGTTCTTATGAATGTCTGCAAATCAGTTTGAAGTTTGTCTTTCTGAGAAAGCACATCATCACAGAATAGATGGGGTTGACATATCTTACTAAGCAGTAATTTCCCCTCATCCATTGCATCTCTGATGTCCTTTTGTGCCTTCTACAGATCGGACTGGAGCTCATGTAACTTTTTCACCAAGGCAGTCTTCAAAGCCTTTTGATGCTCCTTTTTGGAATTTGCTTCAACAACCTCTTCTAGGCTTTGTACCTGGTCCTTCACAACTGTGCATAAGAGTTTCAGTTGGGCCAGAGAGGAATTGGTACTAGGAAGGTTAGTACTAGGTATCAAACCGGTAAGAGTGTCCACTGCAGCTTGGATCACGTCTTGCTCCTTCTTCCTCCTTATCACCTCCAGGCATTCTTGAGAAAGCTTAATGCTTTGCAATAGCTCCGATTTGTTTGTAGATTGGAGGTCAATGGGACTGGAAATGTCAGTCGGTATGGCTTGACTACCGGTTGCCTTTGGGGTCTCCACTTGAGTGCTCTGTGCTGCTTCCTCCTTCTCTTTAGCCCTTAGCTTGTCCTCTTCTGCCTTCTTTTTCTCCTCTTCCTCTATCTTCCTTTTCTCTTCTTCCTTCTTCTCCTCTTTTTTCCACTTCTCTTCGTCTTCATCCTTCTTCTTCTTCTCCTCTTCCTACTTCTTCTTCTCCTGTTCCTTTCTCTTCTCCTCTTCCTTTTTCTTCTCCTCTTCCTATTTCTGCTTCTCCTCTTCCTTTCTCTTTTCCTCATCCTTTTTCTTCTCCTCTCCCTATTTCTTTTCTTCTTCCTTCCATTTCTCTTCTTCTTTCTTTTCTGCTTCCTTCTTCTTCTTCTCTTCCTCTTGTCTATTATTCTCCTCTTCTTTTCTCTTCTCCTCTTCCTGTTTCCTCTTTTCCTCTTCCTGGTTCCTCTTTTCTTCTTGTTTTCTCTTTTCTTCTTCTTATTCTTCTGCTTGTTTCTTCTTTTCTTCTTCCTATTGCTTCTTCTATTCCTCTTCCTATTTTTCCTATCCTGCCGCTTCTATTGATGTACCTGGAGTAACATCTTCACCATTCAAGGCATCAACATCGATGGGTTCCATTTGATCAGTGATCGATACTCCTTCACTGTCATATGCTACATCCGGTTTATTGATTTCAGGTTCTTGTTCAACTTTCTTGTTGGCTTCTGCCACTTGATGCAACTTTAGAGTGGATTAAGCAAGGGAGTGGGTATCTTTTACCACTTCCAGGACTTTTCCTTATAGCAACAGGAGTCTCCTTCTTCTCATGAAGAAGAGGCCCTTATATCTTTCCACCACTTCATAAAGTTCTGAATTAGGCACATTAGGAAAGTATTGTGCAAATACTTCCTGTCTTATTTCCTATTCCTTCTTTATGACAATGCACCATTTGTTATCTAAAGAATTATATAAAGAATTAGGTGTCTCAGATTTGATTTTTGATGGCCACCGGTCATTAATACATAAATATTTAATGACTTCCTGTTCAACTTCTTCCTTTTCATCATCATTAAAATCATCAAAGCACTCTTTCAAATCACCAAGCACTTTTCTTCTAATATTCTTAATAGTTCTTTGACAATGTGTCAAAGGTTTGTAGGAGGAAATATCAATATTTACTGGTGCAGATGTTGCCGGTTCATTTTTTGTCTTTTCCCTTGTTTGCCTAGCCTTCTTAGGTTGTTCTTTAGACACAGTGTCCTCTGAGTTTGGTGTGTTGCCTTTTGTCTTCCGCTTTCTCTCAAACACTTTGGCGGGTGCAGCTTCCGATTTCTTCTTTGCTGGTGACCGCTTGGTCACTTTGGGACTTGCTGCAGTAACCGGTGTTGATACTGAAGGCACTGCCTTTCCCTTCTTTACTGAAGGTTCTTCAACCGATGTAACCCTTTCCAAATAGGTGTCGATTCTCTTTGCCTTTTGGTCAAGGGGTGAGGCGAGTAGGGTAGAGGCATACCCATCTAGCATGTCATACATTACCTCATATCCCATGGGTTCCACTTCTTCATGTCTAGGCTCAACCACCTCCATTATGCACTCATCAACTTTGATGGTGAAGCAGATGTCATCTTCATATTTCTTGACAATATCACCCGATATTCTCACTCTTTGGCTCATTTTGCATCTAAGCTCATCAAAGTATTTGTTTAGAACTTTGGGATAACGGGTTCCAACTGCTTGAAGGCTTTCCTTGATTTGCTTTGTAATTGGTTGGTCGATAGACCACTGAATATCTCTCACCCCTGGGAAGTAACCTTGGAAGTAGAAGAACAACCCAACCAATAGTTGTCCAAACTTAAATCTCAAGGCATTGTCTTGTTTAATCGACTTCAGGTTCACCAAAAGTTGCCTTTGCATACAGGTGCATAAATCAAATGATGCATCTTTCATGATCATCCTGTAGGCAACATTTACCACTGCAGTAGAGATAGAGTTGATCCTGCTAGCATAAAATGTCTGGTAACCTATTACCATGCAGACATATTTGACTAGATCATCCTTGATGGGATTGATGGTCATTCCTCATTGGTCACTCATAGAACTGGTGAGCTTGGTCATTTCCGTCTTGCTGATCTTCCTTAGGGCTGGCACTTCACCGACATTACAGAAATCGGTGATGCCATGAATAGCTTCCGGTGTGATGTCATGTGTCCTCTCTAAGTACATTTTGTCACTGTGCACTCTGCTCAGAATGATGCAGATGTGATCATCTGAAAACTCTTCAAGGAAATAGACTGCATTGTGAAGCTTCTTCTTTTCCAAGATGTTGAATTTCGGTTTGATCTTCTTGTCCTTTCCGCAGAATAAGCTTAACTGAGAATGGATCATCAGAGATCCTAGGTCTTCAATTTTACAATCAATATAATTTGAAATACCTTCCTCCACTATAACACCAATGGGTATTTGAGATAGGGCATTATATTTTTCCTTCTGTTGGATGAAGTCTACTAAATCAACGGGTGCAGTAGAGCTAGAGTGTGATGCAGAAGCTATGATAAATAGAGAAATTTGACAAATACCTTCGTAAATAGAAATTTAGGGCTTGCAAATTCCACTTCGTCACACACTCCTTCGGTTGCTGAAATACCGCTTTGTGTTCTACACTTGGCCGACTGATATTAGCTTCTGAATCTTCTTCAAGGTTTTGAAAGTTCTTCGAATCACAATCCAAATCGCTTTTCATCACTCAGCACTTGAAAACATCTTCGCTCGAGAACTGATAAGTGAAAAATGACTTGAAAAATCCTTTTAAACAAGTTCTTCACCTACCATAATAAATGCTCCACTATTAGGGTGTAAACCCTAATTTGCCTTTTACCGTTTTCGGTCTTCTGCCAGCTAACAGGTATCACATACCGGTTAAGGTCTTTTACCAGTATAAACTGGGGGTTCAAAACATTTCACTATTTGCTCCCCCTAAGCTTTTCTGATGCTTAGTTTGCCGGTTCAATGACTTCCACACTAGGTGCAGAAACCAGTTCTTCTTGAGACACTTCTTCTGGCTTCTTCTTCCAGGTTTTCTTCATATCTGCTTGAATAGTTTCAACATCAATCTTTCCTTCCGGAGTGACTGGTATATCAACCGATATGTTCTTTCTCATTCTGCAAAATCTTGTTGTATGACCTGGTTTGTTGCAATGATAGAAAATCATTCCAAATGCTCTCCAAGGTCCATTGTTCATGTTTCCATTCTTCCTTCTGCATGTTGCAGTAGTGTGACCACTACCATGATAGATCAAACAGGTTGCTCTCCATCCAGTTGCCGCTTGATAGCCACTGCTTCCTGACTGATGATTATAGGTATTAAACCAGTTTGGGTTTCGGTTCCTAGAGGGTTTAGGAAAAATTCCTTGACTCTTTTGAGGATACCTTCCGGTGTTGTTCATGACAGAACTGCATTCAAATGCTCTATGCCCAAACTTGTTGCATGCATAACAATTACCATTGAATCTATTGGTCTAGGCTTATCATTTAGAAAATAAGGAAAACTATTGTAAGCCTTACTTCTACATACATTAGCAGTGTGTCCTTCCTTGAGACAATTAAAGTAAATAGGTTTGAACTTTTTCTTACCTTTATCCTTTGGTGTCGGTTGCTTCTTTGATGCTCCATCTTTTGTTCCAGAGGTTTCACCTTCCTCATATTCAGAGAAATCAAGTCCATTAGTATTCTTTACCGGTTTAGCTGATTCAAGCTTTTGCTCTAGCTTAATAGAGCTCTTATTGAATTTGGCAAGTATTTCCTTTGACTCAGTGAGTTATTTGGAAATAGCAGCATTGGATTCCTTTAAGGTTGCATTCTCAGAAATAGCCATGTGTAGTTCACCTTGCATTTCTTCCTTTTCCACTTTTATTTCATGAAGATGAGTGGTAAGTGCACTGATCTCTTGCTTCAACTCGGAGATCTCACGATCTTTGTCTTTTACCAGATCTTCAGCTTTCCTCCGGTGCTCAAGCTCTTGACACATTCTGATAGTTAGTCCTTCAAGTTCCCTTCTTAGGTTGGCATTGGACTCATTCAATTTTTCAACTTCTTGAACTAGGGCTTCCATGTCCACTTCATCAGAAGAACTATTTTCAGCTAGCTCCATCAGTTTTTTAGCATGCTCTCTTCTTTTTGCTTGAGAGGCCTTATATTTGACTTTAAGTTCATCATAGGCTTGCTCAGTCTGAGTGAGCCGATGAGTAAGTTCTCTCACAGTGTATTCTCCCATATCTCTTTCCAAGTGGTTAGACTTATAGAAAGGTTGGCTCTGATACCAATTGATGAATACTAAGAGGGGGGGGGTGAATTAGTATACCAAAAAATACTGAACTCAGACACTTTAACAGTTTAGTAGTAAACCAGTATAATAGTTTAACTAACAAACCGGTTAACACAAATGCAAACCAAACAGCAAGGCATTCACCCACAGAAGCACAATCACCATAACACGAGATTTTGACGTGGAAACCCAAATGGGAAAAACCACGGTGAGATGAAACTCACAAGTAACTATCTGCAGAATAGTAACTAGACCGGTTAAGGTCACACAATGTTCTTTACCAGAATAAATTCTGTTAGGAATCTCAATCTCTATTAGGAGATAAGTTCGATTAAAGACTACCTTGTGAGAGGATTTCAGATCCACAGATGTGAATCACCTTGTTAGAGGATTTACAAAGGCTTTTCTGGGCCTACCCAGTTAAGGGTTTCCGACTTGTCAAAGATGTGAGTAATCAACAAGTGAATGATCTAGCAAATAGCACAGTCTGCTTGGTTAGATCCATGATAGCTCATTTCTAATGCATTTAAGCATTACTTTAGTCTTTAGTAAATCCACACTCTGTTACAGGACACAGACTTGATCTTCTCTATTAAGATCGCACATACAAAAACTCATCAACCACCAAAAACCCCAACAACCACACTTCTTAAAACCCTAGACATGATGTCCTTAAAAAGGAATCTGATTTCATGTCAGTCCAATAGGATTACATTGCAAGTTCCTAGGTTTAGTGTATCTAGACACATTCGGTAACACGACACAAAATCACCGTCAAAGTGTCGGTGGATGGTAACTAATCACAAAAATATACCGGTTGGTAACTCATCACAGAGTATTACCGGTTAATACAACTTTACTGATTACTGGTTGGTAACTCAGAGTAATACCGGTTTATTTATTAAACAGATTACCAGTTGACATGAATGAAGACTGGGAAAATGATAACTACTGCTTTTATTTCCTTTGCTCCGTTTCGTTTGAGATCCTCGAACCGCTTGAGGTCCTCATGCTGCTTGAGATCGGTAAACACTTTCTACAAAACATCGATAGTCTAAAGACTACAACATAATACCGGTTTGGAACTACTGGTTGAGCATAACTCATACATACAAAAAGTGATCTCATAGCAAGTGTGTGTCCATCAATGACAATCACAACACAAACATAAAAAATGCCAATAGATACTTGGGATACCATGAAGGAGAAGCTTCTAAAGAAGTATAAGGATTTAGAGAGAATGATACATGAGACAAATTGACATATTCAAGATGAGCCAAAAGAAAGATGAACCTCTAGAGGACTATGTTGAAAGATTCATATTTTGTATACAAAAATCTAAGCAAAATAGATTGACAAGGGACTCTTTGAAGCTAATATTCTTGAAGGGAGTTAATGGAGAGTGTTTAGATGCCTTGGACCTTATTGGAGAAAGTGACATGTCCCAAGTTCTATGCAAAGATGTATTTCAATTGTAATAAATTTATTCAAGGGGCATAATGAAGAAGACCTATGGCTTAAGAAGACTAACCACTAAAAACATTGTAGGAGTTTCAAGGATAGATCTTAGTAACCTATTGAAGGACATGAAGCAAGATATCCTAAATCATATGGAAACTCAATATGATAGATTACATTCTAGAAAAGAAAGATGTAGAAGCTACATTGACAAAGTACTATCCCTATTGCCATTAGAAGAAAAGAGACTATAAGTGCAAGCATGTGGCAAGCATTGAATATAAACATGATCGATCAAACTTCAAGGAATTGGAGGATTAAGATGGTCAAGTATTTTATTTGACTCAAAGAAAACCATGGAATCAAAGGTTAGGTACTTCTTAGAATCCATTATCTTATAGTATTTGTTTTTCTCATTCCTTTGCAAACAATTCTAGATGGGAATCTTTCATAAGGAAGTGGCCACAAATCCAAAATAAACACTAACAACCTCATAAAACTTCATGGCAATAGTAGTAGTGATGACAAGGTAATCAGTGGTTTAATCCTAATACTAGTTACCAACAACTAAATGAATTACTTACTCAATTGGCTATTCTATCAAACCTTATTGATCCTTCACCAAATCCACTAAGAGCCACTCAAATAAAATCCTAGTAAACACCTAATCCTAATAGAGAACCTATTCAATAGGCTTTAACCAGTGATATTTTTTGGTACCCTACTTATAGATTAGCAACATGCACCTTCACTTAAGTAAAAATTTACCTATACCTACATCTCATTTAATCATGAAAATTCCTTTGAGGAACCTAACAATGATGCTAACAAACACCTAAACCAATCCATTCAACATCCTAAGAAAGAAAAAATTACTAGTTCAAATTCTCCATTCCCAGAGAGTTTGGATACTAAGAAGTATGATCCTCAACTAGAATTTGACTTTTTATATTGGTTAAAGAATGTTCATTTAAAATTTATCTTATTTCAAGCTATTAAGTATGTTCCAATCTAGAAAAAAACTAATAGAGAATTGTGTCTCAATAAATCGGGAAGGAAGAAAAAATTCCCCTAGACTCTCTAATGTATGGGACAACTAACAAATATTTTGCTAGGAAAGGTGATTGTTCCAAAATATATATACCTGGGTATCCCAATTGCAGATGCGACTTTAGACACCTAAATTTGATCATTAACTTTTGATCAAATTTATCCCTTTATTCCTCTATCCTTTTAGGTACATTAATTTATTTATACCTATTTCATCTATATCTTTAGTTATTCATCTATTTAATTAAATTAAATTTCATGTTTATTTAATTAAATCTCTATTTCCACTTTCCTCCAATTTCAAATTAAAATTAATTCAAAATTCCTATTTTCCCTCATCAACTTGCATCCTAATCCTAATCTCCAACTAACCCACGTGCACACACTTAATCTTTGATAAGTGAAGACAACTACTCCAATCACATCAAGCACATGGGCTTGTCCCTTCAAGTACCCAAAAAGTAATTTGAAATTCATGTATTCCTCTCATTTATCCTCAACTCTTGATCTTAATCAATTAATCTTAACCACTAATCTCTCCTCATCCAAAAATTTATATATCTAACCCTTAGCCAGTTTTATCTATCTCACCCATTTTGCATTGGAGTGTCGTTATGCTACCAATGTCTTGACTAAGCACACATCTAAATCGAACATCTTGAGAAAATTTACTCAACAAGGGGTTTGATATAGTTTCATTTAGTTAAATTATATTTTTGTTTGACCTCTTTTAGCCTAATCTTGATTGTTGCTTTGTTTTTGTGTTTTTGGGTTGATTTCTTAGTTATTTTAATCTATTTTGAAAGCACATTTTGTGACACACATTTCGAAAAGCCCCATGGGACCCACATCATAGGTTCAAACTAATCATTTTGGTCTTTTTTTTATGGCTTTTACATCTCCAAGTAGCAGTTTGGTGGGAGTGTCCCCATTTTGGCAAGTACGCCTATGTTTTGGTGAGATCATTAATAGAACTTTGAATATGCCCATTTTCATATTTTGGTGGGTCTGCTTTGTGTTTCGATGGGATCACCTCATATTCTGGTAGATTTGCAAATGCAAATCCCACATCACATTTTGATGAGTTTGATAAACATTTAGGGGGATTGTGAAAAACATATCAAAGTTTATAATTTGGTGGATGCATTATGTTTTGGAAGGTTTGACCCTTACCTTGGCAGGTGCAATATATCATATAGCATGATCAAGTGCATTAGCTAGCTTCTCCTATAAAGTAGCAAGATTGTCTCAACAACAAAAAGTGGGAATGACCTATATTTTCGGCAGGAGCACTCTATCTTCTGGTAGGATTGCATAATTTTGTATATCTAACCTATCTTTTGGTGGGATAACACATAAATCAGTGGATTCACTCTGTCATTTAGCAGGTTCACAATCAAGTATAAACCATAAGTTTTAAGTCATTTTTCTTGTAATTTTCCTTTATTATTTGGTCGAATGCTCCATCCCCCCTTGAGTTACCACATCGCAATCTTTAATCATGTTTGGCATCTAATCAGTTTCTTATGCAACTTGTCATCGATTGCCAAATACATATATCAAACTACTAATGTATCTTATTGCAACACCATATCCAAAGAGAATATTTTTATCATTAATCTAGGAAAACTTCATTGTCTAAAGATTTAATTAATATGTTTGTTTTGTTTGGGGTGTTTGTTTTGATGTATGCTCTCCCTTTCATTGAAAGGTGAACATGGAGATCAAAAATCACACACACCTAAGTCAAGTTTTGTGTTCATACCAGGGGTGCTAGCTTGCTTAGAATTTCCTTCCTTCTAGGAGGTTTTCTTGGGGATTTCATTACCCCAAGGGAGGACTTGAACCATGTGAACCATGTGAACCATGCAGATATATAAAGGGTTGAGAGAAAAAGTTGTAGCCCAATCCAATCACATCATGTATTTAGAAAAATCTTGAATCTTGGGTGATACCAAGATAGGGGTGCAGGGTTGGTATGAGCTACTTAACTAATGTTCCCAAACCATGCTTGTAATGGGCTGGTGCTCATGGGTGTGACTCATGTAGCCTTATGATATTTAGAGGACTCACCTAGTCACATGTATAGCCTAGCTATAAGACTTTCTATAGTTCCCCTCCATGATTTTCTTTATATACTTATTATTTTGACTTGTTAGACTATGTTTGACTCATTATGTGTTGTTTATTTTGTTGTTGTGTGTGTGTTGATACATTGATGTGATCCATGTCATTGGACTATTTTATGATTCTTATTTGTTCTAGGACATGATTACTATTATTCTTTATTTGAGATGGACATATTGATGATATTTATGGTACACTTATGACTCGGATTGTATATTGGTGATTTATTATGATGCATTATTAGATGTTATTATTTGGATTTGATGATTGATTATTGATGATATTGATGCTTATGGATTTTATGTGTAGAATATATCTTTATTGTATTGTTTTCTTGGGGATTAGGGTGAAAGGAATAATCTTGTATTACTCATTTGTTAGTTCCATATGATGTCACGATTTCCTTTCAATATATGGGAGTGTGTGTGTGTGCAAAACATTTTGTGGAGGTTGCAGGTACTAGGCATCGACTCCACCTAGTCACATAGGTTTGAGTGTGCCTTTAAATCCCAATGGTGGTATAGGAGATAGTACAAGGCCCAAAATGTATCTAGCCCTAACCATTTTTCTAACCCAAGGATAATCATCTAGTCTTTATTTTTATCTCGTCAAATTTGTCATATAGATAATATCTGATCACCTTGTTGTCAATGGTAAGTCTTGTTTTGATATTGGAATTATTTTATGTTTTTTTTATATTAAAGATAATAGAGTATTACAACAACAAAACCTACCAAATTATAGTATATCTGAGATACTATAACAATAAAAATATCACTTTGGGGTTATAGCCCCACAAAGTATCATAACAAAATTGTTATACAAAAATGGTATAATCACCAAACCACCTATAGATAAATAATGCAAAGATTAGTCAAAGAGATAGATGAAGTCTTCATCTTCTATCCAAACAGCCCATCCTTGTTGGCCTTCCATCCAAATTTGTCTCCTCCTTGCAAAGTTTGGGAGAGAGATGGCTTCTAGGATGTCAACTACAGTGCCTAGAACTGCAACTGCAACTAGGGTTGCTACTACATCAACTGATGGTTTCCTTTTTATCTTCAACTCTACCACGAAGTTAGCAAGCCATGTCTCAAAAGCATTCATCTCTTTTGTAGATCTCTACCAGGTATAACCATGGGAAATCTCACTCGAATACATCCTAGCTTGTACATCCCCAAGTAGTTGTTCAAACTTCTTCTTGTATATCCTCATAACCACTATAACCTACAATGAGACATTATAGAATATGAGTCTCTTGAGAGAATCTATAAGGATTCTTTCAATGCCATAAAAAAAATCTTTATTTCTCAGTTTCCAAATTGACCACAATATAGTAAATGAGAGCACAAACCAAAAGACATTGACACTTTTTGACAATCCTGACACATACCTAATAACACATTCCCAATTAATGATATTTGCATTAATAAATATTCCAAACATCATCCATATTTCCTTAGCAAATAAAAATTCAAAGAAAATATGATTTACAATCTCAAGAACTCTACAACAAGAGAAAATAATAGTTTCACCATCTGAAAAATAAATAGGCAATATGTGTAGAAGAAGGCACCAAGAAAAGTATTTATGTTTAGATTCAACTAGCTTGGCTCAAAGATGACCAAGGAGCTTGTTACACTTAGAGACCTCTAGGTTAAAATTCCAAAACATTTATTAATGTGGTTCAAAATATCTTCTCTGTCAACAAGTTGGGTATAAATGTCTCTAGATTTCATTTTGTGAAGAGTGGTGCCATTGTGCCATTCAAACTGAGTAAACATGTCCTCATTAACACAGTCTCTAGGAAGGGAGAGAGTAGAACATGCTTCTCTCAGCATAGTGTAGGTTCTCCATTGAGAATGGGGAATGCCAAATTTGTTGCAAAGATTAGGGAAAGAGATAAGGTGACCATTTATTAAGATTTCCTTGAAGTATCTAATACCTTTAGTGGCCTAGTTCTTAGCCGAACATCCCTAAGTGAGAGCAAGTGGTTTGCCCTTATTGTACAAATTTAACCAAATTGAATGAACTCCCCAAACCAGATAATCTTCATTAATGATGCCATTGTTAGTAATGAGGTGTCTCACCCCTTCCCAAGCTCTCCAGATAACCTTGAGAACCACCGACCTTGATGGTTTGATCGCAAAATGTCTTGCAGCTAAATCATCCAGGGGCAAAGATATCCATGCTTTACCTTGCTTAGGGACTAACTGAGCAATATTATTTCTAATCAACACCTTCCATGGTTCCTTACCCTCTAGAGCTTTGAAGATCCATTCAGAAGCCAATTCCATGCCTTGCAGCCAAAGATCTTTCAAGCCTAGCCCCCCTTTTGATTTTCTCATAGTGCACCATTCCCATTTGAAGACATGAACCTTCTTCTTACCTTTGCTATATGACCAAATAAAATGTCTTATTTGTTTCTGAATATGGCTCCACTGGTAATTGTTAAAAAACTAAGGAGAAAAATAGTAGATGTTGTATGAAGATATGATTTTTTGACAAACTTGCACCCTACCTATTAGAGAGAGGAAATATTTATTCCATTTTTTGAGCTTGCAATTAATTTTATCTCTAATCCAAAGCCACATATCTCTAAGGTTGGGATTGACTGAAAAGGGGATCCCCAAATATTTAACATGATGATCTAGACCCCCCCATGAGATAGAGTACTTGCCAAACCATGGGGGATGTTGGAGATCCCAACCAAACATAATTGACCTAGTCAAAGAAATCTTGATCCTTGATGCTCCACAAAATATATCCAACTTTTCCATCAAGGCTGCATAATTGACTTTAGGAAAAAATAAAATAGTTATGTCATCCACAAATTGCACATTAGATATCTCCTCTCTATTCGGCAGGGATAAGCCCTTCAACTTGGGAAATAACTTAGTGTCTCTCAATAAATAGTGCATTGCATCAGCTACAATAACAAAAAGGGTAGGGGCTAAAGGGCATCTTTGTCGGATAGATCTGGAGAGCTTAAACCTTTCAGATCTGAGCCCATTCACTTCAACGCATGCACTAGCATTAGTCAACAGTGTTCTAACCATGTTGCAAAAACCTTTAGGGAAACCAAAACCTTCCAACATCATGAAGACAAAGTTCCATTCAATTTTGTCACAGGCCTTTTCAAAGTCAAGCAGGAGCATAGCAGTGAGTTTCCCTAAGTCTTTGGCCAAATTCATGGCCTTCCAACAAGTAACTAAATTCTCTAGAATGTATCTCCCCTTGACAAAACCAGTTTGGGTGTGGTTTACCACTTTGGGAAGAATATCTTCCAACCTTCTAGCAAGTAACTTTGCTAAGATTTTATAAGATACATTCAAGAGAATGATAGGTCTCCAAATCTTGAGTTATCCCCTTCCTTAGGAAGCAGTTTGATGAGACCCATGTTGATCTCCTTACTGAATGAGCCAAAGGAAATGGCCTCCTTGTAGACCTTCAGTAGAACTTCACCAATCCATTCAGAATTTACCTTGTAGAATTAAACTATAAGCCCATCCAGTTCGGGGGCTTTGTCATTACTAAGAGAGGAGATGAAACTCAGTATCTCATCGACTAAAATATATTTGCCTAGCCTGTTTATATCCTCCTTATTTACCATGTTGGGAATGATTAATTTGATTTTGATCCTATGATTCTTCTTCTGGGAATCATTGTCCTCTGAGCACAAAAGGGAGGAATAAAACTATTTAAATGCATTGGGGATGTCATTAGATTCCGAGATGGTATGGTCTTCCATCCAAATATCACCAATTTTCTCTTTAGCTTCTTTATTCTTGAGCAGGTGGAAGTGTAGTACCCCTTCTCGATCAGACTCTTTTGGACTTATGTTTGACTTTAGTTGACTGTTCAGTGGATACATTACTACTATACTTTATTTAGACTTTATGCGATGTTATTTCATGCTTTAACTGGATATGTGGTGTATGCTTTCATGCAGTATTTTAGTACTTATGATTAAATGTTAATTTTTATGGATTATTGTCATGGACTGACACTTTTACTTTATATGTGTGATGTGTTATTTATATGTTTCGTGTTTGCAAGTGTATGGGATGAGAGGTGATGATTTTCCTTCACTCACTCTGGTGAGACAGGGAATGTCACGATTCCCCTTCATCGGTGTGTGTGCATGTCTGTTTATATATTTGTCTATATGCATGTGGGGTTCGTTGATGTAGGACATTGTAGGTACAAGTATCGGGTAGGTACGGGGTATCGACTCCACCTAGTTTCACAGGTCTGAGCATGCCTTATTCATTCGATGGGAGTGGAGGAGATAGTTGTTGGACACTAACTTGACCTGCAGTCACACTCATGTGAGTGTTGTCAGTCGGTCATCTTTCCTGTTTGATCGGTATGCGAGTCATAGTGCTTAAGTATTTTCATTTTGTGAGTCGTCATTTGATCATTCCTCATTTTGCGTGCTTCCAATTAATTGAATAGTTATGTAATTGAGTGAATGATGTTATTGTGTTGGCGTAATTAGTTAATTATTATGCTCTTGAGTTTATCGATTTAAATGGTTAAATTTGCTTAATATATTGTGTTATTATTGTAGTAAAATATTGGAAAAAGAAGTAAGTATATGCTTGGCTATTTAAATTTGATAGGCTCTTGTTGAAATAAAGTCTCATGGGAAAAAAAAAAAGAAAATAAATAAATAAAGGCATCCCCTTTTTACCTTTTTGTTATTATTTAACTTTTAGATTTTTATTTTGTTTAGAAAAAAGGGATTATGTCATGAAAATATAAAATCTGATTTCTTTTACTTTTTAAATAGCTTTATTCTGATTGGTTGGGAAAACTTTTCAACCTAAAAGTTTAGGTTGAAATATTTTTGGATATATGGCCTGTGAGTTCACGGGAAGGGAAGAAAAAATGTTTTTGAATGCAAATTTGAAAATCTATTTGAAAGAAGGAACCTGGATTTGGAAATTGGCTGCAAGGTTGAAGCTCTTCCACAAATTTACTTCCTAGATTGTTTTGCAGGTTGGATAGTTTCTTCTTATGTTTAAAAAAAAAAAAATTTGAATGTTTCTCTTTCTTCCTGTGTGTTTGATTGGAAATTTTGAAATCTTGTTGGAAGTTTGTTTGGGATAATGGAGTAGTTTGTTATGGGATTCAATGAAATTTCATTTTAATTTGTTTTGTTGAAGAGTTTCTCCAATCTTCTTTTGGCTATGCGTTTTCAAATTCATGCATATAATTTGGTTTGTGATCATTTCCTCCATTTATGTAGTATGGAATGGAATTGATTTTCTGAGTTTTTACAAGTTTTTATTTGTGCAAATTTGGGGGTTATGCTGGCAAAATTTTGCCAATTTTGCCCTCTTTGTGTAATCCAAAGAAAATTCATCTCGAGTGTTTAAAAATGTAGAAATTGGTTTAAATCTTTCCTCTATTTTTGTCAATTACCCTTTATATTTTGCCCAGATTTTGATTTGGGTTTTGTTATTTCCTTTGGTCTTCTGAGAATCTTGTTTGGGGAAAGAATTTTTTTATAGAAAATTATATTTGATGCTCTCTGTTTTGTCACAGAGATTTTATAGAAAAATTAAAAGTTTACCAGATTTAATATATTCTTTTTGTATAGTTTTAAAAAAAAATAACAAATAAATTATTAATTTTGGGTTACGTGGCGGGGAGCTGGGCTCGACCCAGCCATGCACCCAGCAGCCCGCGCTGCTACCACATACATGTGGTAGCAAACGGTGTTGCTACCACATGTATGTGGTAGCAGGTAGCAGTGGGCTCGTGGACCCACCGTAAATCATGCTCTTTGTTTTTATTTTTTTAAATTATTTATTAATGTTTTTTTTATTATTATTTTTTATATATTAAAAAAAAATAATAATAATATTAATTTTATATTGTGTTTTGAGAAATATTCGTGGTTAATAAATAATAATAATAATATAAAGTTAGTATTTTATTAATTATTAATAGTTAATAATTATTATTACATATATATATATTTATATATATTAGTTTTTATTAATTTATTAATAGTTTAATAAAATGGTTTAAATTTATAAATTAAATGATGCCTTTAGATTAAATGTGTTATTATTTTGGGTTGTTTGTTCATTTTATCATTGTGATTTTGCTGGTTCAAGTTAAGAGAAGTAAATTGATTAATATGATTAGTAAGATTTCTAATCTTATCAGTGCAATGATGACTTGAATTTCTCGTAATTTTCATGGTGATGTTTTATTTAATTTAAACGACGAAATTGCAAGTATATATGATGTTGTTATTTTCAAAAGATTGGTTGTGCTCGGACTTAGTGAATTTTGTTTTTCTTGCAAGGGGTTTATTTGCTTGTTATCCCTCGTCTTTGTTAGTCATCCTATTGTGGCGTATTTTGTACCTCTTGTCCAAGTAATGTATTATGACCTCATTGTCTTAACCATGTAGTGCTTATTCCTTATGGTTAACCAAGGGTTAGTATATCTTTGTTTTTGGCCATTTGTATTTGGATAGTGGTGTTATGGCTGCCTGATTCACCATAGGGTCCTCGTAGAGTGACCATGTTCATTTAGTGTCCTATGAGAGAGTTACTTTCAAGTGTGGGCCGCACCCAAAGTGGTTGGAAGGATAACCCCTCAAAAGTCAGTTAATATGTGATAACCTAATAATTGATTAGGGGGTGGGTAGTCTTAATATTAATTAAGATATTGTACCTCGCGCATGATTGAGTGCTCATATAGGCTCAAGATGTAGTGGGATGGCCTGAAATGGCAAACTAACCACCTTGTCTTCATGAAGGGTTGGTGGGGTCCGCATGAGACTTAGATGGAACTGGGGGTTCAGGAAAGGTTACCAGGATAACCCAGGATGGGGGCTGGGACCTATGGAGGCCTACCTAGGGTAACCATCATAAGCTATGCGATGACACTCTCTCTTTAGGGTCACTAGTGTATTGTGATGTCAAGTCACCTAGAGTATTGTGGAGTTGTTCTGTATTGTGGTCCTTGTCTTGTTTATGCTTGCTTGAGGGTCCTCTGCTATCTCCTAGCACAGTGGGATCACATGGTTGGGTGGTAGTGCCAATTCCCATTGGATATTCTTGTTTGTACCTTCATGTGAGGATTGGCTTCACAAGTGTTCCTATGGTTTGTGACTCATGCACTATCTCATGTTGGAGATTATTGTTCTTCGGAGACCTGTGTGGTCAATTTTATCAATGAATTTACGTAACTTGGTATTTGGTAAAGATGTTAACTTTATATGTATTATCGGAAGCCATGTATTTTATGATCAATGTAATCCTAGTTTTGGATGTTATTTATTAGCTATCTATATGATTTGTGTAAATGCTTAATTTAAGAGAAGATTATATTGTTACTCTTTCAATCTTTAAATGGTGTTATTTGTTATTGTATATGGTTTATTTTGTTCAATGAGTAATGATAGATAATTGGATTAATCGTAATTATGGAATTTAACTTTTAGTTTAATTCTTCGTTGGTAACCCTTTAGGAATTTTGGTGTTAGTCTTCCACTTGTGTTATTATTGTGCAATGTAGTAATTAATGCACTAAATGTGATTTATACTTTAAAAAAAATAACATTATTTCACCTTTAGTTGCCTAGATGTGTGGTTATTCCTTTGGGGTTCTTGGCGGGGCATTACATTTGGTATCAGAGCCCATGTTTCAACATTGGGTACTTTGGTTTATATGGAGACCATTCAACTTGACCTTTTGTGTAGGTCTTAGTGTTTGTGTTTCCCTTGTTATTATCCTTGCCATAGATTTGAACCTTTTTCTCTTTTGTAGTGTTAGGTCATGGCTACGAAAGCCAAAGGAAGTGGTTGTGTTGGTGGCCGCAATAGAGGCAGAGGTGGGGGACGTGGTCGTGGTTCAGGCCACCATAGTCCTTCGCCACCACCCACTCATGCGAGTGTGGATCAGGATCAGTCTATTCATCAGGATGAATAACATTCAATAGAGAAGGTTCCCGAAAGGGAAGAGTTGTGACAGGTGTTTCAGGAGGTGCTAGCTAGACTAGGCCCTAGACCTGAGGTTGATCAACCCATCCATGCTTAGGTTGGGGAGTCGCATCAGCAGATTCTGGAGGAGAGAGAGAGAGAGGGAGGTCTTCCCAGTAGACCAAGAACCAACTACCATGGGGCACATGAGGGACATGATGAGGTCCCATCCTCCTTACATTGACGGTAAAAGTACCAGTCTTGAGGCAGAGACCTGGCTTATTAGTTTAGATCGGTGTTTCGATCAGTGTTTCGCCATGTATCCATATGGTAGCAACACCAAGGTGAGATGCACTATCATGTGTCTCGAGAGTTTTGCATCTATCTGGTGGTAGTTAGAGGAGGAGAGGATCGGTGTGAGCATTAACACCATATCATGGGAGATTTTTCTGGAGAGATTCAGGGCATGATTTCTCTCACCCCAGTGGAGGTAGTCTCGGGCAGACGAGTTCTATGCTTTGCACTAGTTTGGTATGTCAGTAGATTAGTTTGAGCATAGGTTCTATGAGCTCAACAATATGTCGATATTGGTAACGATGAGGCAATGCTAGTTCAACACTTCTTGAGGGGTCTAAACGACCGCATCAGTGGAGGAGTGAGAGTTTTTTAGCCTGCTTTTGTAGAGGTAGCCATGGCGAAAGCTAGGCTAGTGGAGCAGAATCTTGGTCATGTGCATGGCAGTCAGTCTAGAGTGCAGATCAGGAGTGTGCCTTTTAGTGGGTCCAGAGTTAGAGGGAATCAGTCCGAGACTGCTGCACCTTTTAGGGGTTCTCAAGCACTCGCTAGGGGTGGACAGCAGCAATAGTAGCTGCCGAGACCAAAATATTTTCAGGGCCAACGTGGTGGTAACTCTCAGCATAGGAAGAGAAGGAACTGGTAGAGTTTCCCAGGGCAGTCCTCTTAGGGTGCATCTCAGGCCCCTAGTAGGGGAAGCTTCCAACAGTCCAGTTGGCCGTCTAGAGGTAGAGGACATGGTAGGGGTGCTTGCTTCTCCTGTGGATAGTTTGGTCACATAGACGCTCTGTTCCCTCAACGTTCTCACCAGATGGGTAGTTAGAGGCTAGAAACATTAGAGCCGATAGTGGGGGATGCAGGTAGATCCTATATAGTATTTGCAGCGGTTGATGACCACCAGGATGAGCATCAGGGTACAGTTATTGAGGCTACATGTGTGTTGTGTGGTATCCCTATCTTTTTACTTTTTGACTCTGGTGCTTCAGATTCTTTCATTTCTTCATCCATTATGGAGTGGTGCAGGCTCGTGTCTGCTAAGTAGGTGAATAGGTGGAAAGTAGAGTTAGCTACTAGTGTGTGTGTGTTCGTCGATGCCTTTATTCCCAATTGTGAGTTGGACCTAGGACCCTTTATTACTTTAGTTGACCTTTGAGTCATTCCTTTGGGGTCTTATAGAGTTGTGTTGGGGATGGATTGGCTATCATCTCACAGTGCTCATGTAGACTATCGTTAGAAGACAATAGAGTGTTTGGATGACCATGGCAGGAAAGTGGGGATCGTTGGAGTTCAGAGAACGATATCCTTACATATGATTTTCGCTATGCAACTTAAGTGGTGTATGCGTCAAGGGTGTCAACTTTTTGCAGTTGCTCTTGAGGATGTGGATGAGGAAGAGAGTTGATAAGTCACTCTTGATGGTCACCCTATCCTTCGAGAGTATGCTGATGTGTTTCCTTTGGATATTCCCGGTATGCCTTTGAAGCGAGACATAGATTTTTGCATTGACTTGGTTCTTGGTGCGGAACCAATTTGGAGAGCTCCATATCGGATGACTACTCAGGAGTTGAGTGAGTTGAAGTTGCAGATGGAGGAATTGTCAGCCAAGGGGTTCATTTGTCCTAGTGTTTCTCCTTGGGGTGCGCCTGTTATCTTCATTAAGAAGAAGGATGGCTCTCTTTGGTTACGAATTGATTACTGACAGTTGAATAAGGCAACCATTAGGAATCGATATCCATTGCCTCAGATAGATGATATTTTTGATCACGTAAAGGGAGCCAAGGTGTTCTCTAAGATTGATATGCAATTTGGGTATAATCAGTTGCAGATTCATGATGGAGGCATTCATAGAATGACATTTCATACTTCTTATGGTCACTATGAGTTCACAGTGGTGTCATTGGGGTTGATGAACACACCTTCAGTTTTCATGAGCCTCATGAATGGGTTTTTTCCCACCTACCTTCATCGTTTTGTCCTTGTGTTCTTGGATGACATATTAATTTATTCTAGATCTATTTAAGAGCATGAGGGCCACTTGCGACAAGTATTGTAGTTCTTGAGGAAGAATCATCTTTATGCAAACTTGGCGAAGTGTGATTTCTTCTAGTCAGAGGTGAAATATCTTTGTCATGTGGTTTCAGGAGAAGGTGTATCTATGGATCCTTCTAAGATCCAAGCCATTGTAGATTGGCCAGCACCGACCAGTGTTTTAGAGGTTCGAAGTTTTATGGATTTGGCCGGATATTACTGTCACTTTGTTCAGAGTTTTTCTCGGATAGGTCATCGGATTACTTCTCTTCAGAGGAAAGGGAAAAAGATTGTTTGGTCAGAGTAGTGTGAGTCATATTTTCATACCTTGAAGGAACTCCTTGTTAGTGCTCTGATTTTGGCAGTTCCTGATCCCTCCAGAGATTTTATGGTATGCACAGATACCTCTCTAGAAGGTATAGGTGCAATGCTTATGCAAGATGGATGTGTGGTTTCCTATGAGTCTCGCAAACTCAAGGACCATGAGTTGATCTATCCAGTTCACAACTTGGATTTGGCAGCTGTAGTGCATGCATTGGTTAGATGGTGACATTTTCTATTGGGGCGTCGGTTTGAGTTGCATAGTGATCACCGCAATTTGCAATTTATTTTCATGCAGCTGAACTTGAATGCTCGACAATGAAGATGGATGGAATTCCTTTATGAGTATGATTTTGAGGTTCGATATATTCAGGGGCAAGCGAATGTAGTGGAAAATTCTTTGAGTCGTAGGTGGCATGAGGTTGCAACATTGTCCCTTGGAGTGGACTTGAGAGAGATAATTCTTGGAGTTCTTCCTCAGGACTCTTGGTATCAGGATGTTAGAGTCACGACGGAGTCTGAAAGGCCATTAGAGGGTAGAAATTCTAGATATATTCTTGAGGAAGATGGTCTTCTTCAACATCTTGGATGGATCTATGTACATCCTTTGGAGGGTCTTCGCATTTTGATCATAACTGAGGCCCATCGTGCACCTTATTCGGCACACCCTGGTGTCAAGAAGATGCACACAGATCTTAGATAGATATATCATTGGGCTGGTATGAAATGTAACATTGCTGATTTTGCGTCAAAGTGCTTAGAATGGCAGCGGGTGAAGGCAGAGCATCAACACCCTGCAAGGCTTTTACAACCTAATTTGGTACCAGATTGGAAATGGGATATCATTTACATGGATTTCATAGTGGGGTTGCCTATTTCTTCATGCCGTGATGATGCCATCATGGGCATTGTTGATAGATTGACCAAAGTTGCTCATTTTGTTCCTATTCGATCTTCTTATACAGCAACAGTGGTGGCACGAGTCTTCTTGGAAGATGTGGTGAGGTTGCATGGGATTCCAAGGCGGATAATTTCTGATAGAGATCCTATCTTTACTTCAACATTATGGACCTCACTTCAACATGCTTTGGGGACCCAGTTGAACTTCAGTTCATCTTATCACCCAAAGACCGATAGTCAAACCAAGAGTGTGAATAAGGTCTTGGAGGACATGCTTTGCATGTATGTTATGGATCAATAGTCGCGCTGGGAGGAATATCTTTGCCTTGTGGAGTTTTCTTATAACAATGGATATTACAGCTCTATAGGCATGTCTCCCTTCTAGGCATTGTATGGTCATTCTTGTCATAATCCTTTGAGTTGGGATCGGTTAGAGGATAGGGTGTGTTTAGGATCGGATATGCTTCGAGAGATGGAGCAGTAGGTTGAGCAGATTCGTGGGCATTTGGTTGTTGCTCAGGATAGGTAGAAGAAGTATGTCGATGCTCATAGAGTAGATCATCAATTTTCAGTTGGCGACTGTGTGTCCTTGAGAGTGCATTTGTAGAAGAGTCCAATCCATTATGGAAAGGGTTCTAAGTTGGTGCCTCATTTTGTTGGCCCTTTTGAAATCCTTGAGAGGATAGGACCTGTTGCCTACCATCTTGCCTTGCCACCGAGTCTATCCCGCATCCACGATGTCTTTCGTATTTCTATTTTTTTACCTTATCATCCTGATGTGACTCATGTTCTTGATTGGAATGCTTTGCAGGTCGAGGATGGGCAACTTTCCATGGAGCCCATGCACATTCTTCAGCGTCGGGATTTGACCCTCAGGGGTCATACCATCGACCAGGTAAGGGTCCTATGGGACCCAAATGATGAGACCTCGACGACATGGGAGGATGCAGTGAAGATGAGAGAGCTTTATTCTTATCTGTTTTAGGCTTCTAGGAGTAAGTCTAGTTTTGGGGGGGGGGGGAATGTAGTACCCCTTCTCGATTAGACTCTTTTTGGACTTATGTTTGACTTCAATTGATTGTTCAGTGGATACATTACTGCTATACTTTATTCAGACTTTATGTGATGTTATTTCATGCTTTAACTAGATATGTGGTGTATGCTTTCATGCAGTATTTCAGTACTTATGATTAAATGTTAATTTTTATGGATTATTGTCATGAACTGACACTTTTACTTTGTATGTGCGATGTGTTATTTATATCTTTCATGTTTGCAAGTGTATGGGATTAGAGGGGATGATTTTCCTTCACTCACTCCGATGAGACAAGGAATGTCACGATTCCCCTTCATCGGTGTGTGTGCCGTGTCTGTTTATATATTTGTATATATGCACATGTGGTTCGTTGATGCAGGACATTGCAGGTATAAGTATCAGGTAGGTACGCGGTATCGACTCCACCTGGTTTCACAGGTCTGAACGTGCCTTATTTGTCTGATGGGAGTGGAGGAGATAGTTGTTGGACCCTAACTTGACCCACAGTCACACTCATGTGAGTGTTGTCAGTCAGTCGTCTTTCCCGTTTGACCGATATGCAAGTCATAGTGCTTAAGTATTTTTGTTTTGTGTCGTCATTTGATCATTCCTCGTTTTGCGTGCTTTCGATGATTTGAATAGTTATTTACTTGAGTGAATGATGTTATTATGTTGGCACAATTAATTAATTATTATTCTCTTGAGTTTATTGATTTAATTAAATAAATGAGTTGCTAGATTTAAATGGTTAAATTTGCTTAATATATTGTGATATTGTTGTAGTAAAATATTGGAAAAAGAAGTAAGTATTTGCTTGGCTATTTAAATTTGATATGCTCTTGTTGAAATAAAGTCTCATGGGAAAAAGAAAATGAAAAAATAATAATAAAGGCATCCCCTTTTTACCTTTTTGTTATTATTTAACTTTTAGATTTTTATTTTGTTCAGAAAAAGGGATTATGTCATGAAAAATAAAATCTGATTTCTTTTACTTTTTAAATAGCTTTATTCTGATTGGTTGGGAAAACTTTTCAACCTAAAAGTTTAGGTTGAAATATTTTTGGATATATGGCCTGTGAGTTCACGGGAAGGGAAGAAAAATTAGTTTTCCAAAGAAAATTCTTCCTGAGTGTTTAAAAATGTAGAAGTTGGTTTAAATCTTTCCTCTATTTCTGTCAATTACCCTTTATATTTTGCCCAGATTTTGATTTGGGTTTTGTTATTTCCTTTGGTCTTTTGAGAATCTTGTTTGGGGAAAGAATTTAAAAAAAAAATAATTATATTTGATGCTCTCTGTTTTGTCACAAAGATTTTATAGAAAAATTAAAAGTTTAGCAGAAGATTTAATATATTCTTTTTGTATAGTTTAAAATTTTTTTTATTAATTTTGGGTTGCATGGCAGGGAGCTGGGCTCGACCAAGCCACGAACCCAGTAGCCCACACTGCTACCACATACATGTGGTAGCAGACGGTGCTGCTACTACATGTAGGCTACGCAGCTACCACATATGTGGTAGCAATGGTGGGCCCGTGGACCCACCATAATTCATGCTCTTTGTTTTTATTTTATTTTTATTATTTATTAATGTTTTATTATTATTATTATTATTATTTATATTTTAAAAATAATAATAATAATAATAATAATAATAATAATAATATTAATATTAATATAATATTATGTTTTGAGAAATATTCGTGGTTAATAAATAATAATAATATAAAGTTAGTATTTTATTAATTATTAATAGTTAATATATATATATATATATATATATATATATATATATATATATATATATATATTAGTTTTTATTAATAGTTTAATAAAATGGTTTAAATTTATAAATTAAATAATGCCTTTAGATTAAATGTGTTATTTATTTTGGGTTGTTTGTTCATTTTATCATTGTGATTTTGTTGGTTCAAGTTAAGAGAAGTAAATTGATTAATATGATTAGTTAGATTTCTAGTCTTATCACTTCAATGGTGACTTGATTTTCTCGTAATTTTCAAGGTGATGTTTTATTTAATTTAAATGATGAAATTGCAAGTACATATGATGCTATTATTTTCAAAAGATTGACTGTGCTTGGACTTAGTGAATCTAGCTTTTCTTGCAAGGGGTTTATTTGGTTGTTATCCCTCATCTTTGTTAGTCGTCCTGTTGTGGCGTATTTTGTACCTCTTGACCAAGTAATGTATTATGACCTCGTTGTCTTAACCATGTAGTGCTTATTCCTTATGGTTAACCAAGGGTTAGTATGTCTTTGTTTTTGGCCACTTGTATTTGGATAATGGTGTTATGGCTGCCTATTTCGCCATAGGGTCCTCATAGAGTGACCATGTTCGTTTAGTGTCCTATGAGAGAGTAGCTTTTGAGTGGGGACCGCTCCCGAAGTGGTTGGCAAGATAACCCCTCGAAAGTCAATTAATAAGTGATAACCTAATAATTGATTAGGGGGTGGGTATTTTTAATATTAATTAAGATATTGTACCCCACACATGGTTGAGTGCTCATATAGGCTCAAGATGTAGTGGGAAGGCTTGGAAGGCAAACTGACCACCTTGTCTTCACGAAGGGTTGGTGGGGTTTGCATGATACTTAGATGGAACCGAGGGCTCGGGAAAGGTTACCAAGATAACCCAGGATGGGGGTCGGGACCTATGGAGGCCTACCTAGGGTAACCATCATAAGCTATGCGATGACACTCTCTCTTTAGGGTCACTAGTGTATTGTGATGTCAACTCACCTGGAGTATTGTGGAGTCATTTTGTACTGTCATCCTTGTCTTGTTTATTCTTGCTTGAGGGTCCTCTTCTATCTCCTAGCATGGTGGGGTGATTCCATTTTGGGATCACATGGTCGGGTGGTAGTGCCACTTCCCATAGGATATTCTTGTTTGTACCTTCATGCGAGGATTGGCTTCGTAGGTGTTCCTGTGGTTCGTGACTCATGCACTATCTCATATTGGAGATTATTGTTCTTTGGAAACCTATGTGGTCAATTATATCAATGAATTTATGTAACGTGGTATTATTGGAAGCCATGTATTTTATGATCAATGTAATCCTAGTTTTGGATGTTATTTATCAGCTATCTATATGATTTGTGTAAATGCTAATTTAAGAGAAGATTATATTGTTACTCTTTCAATCTTTAAATGGTGTTATCTATTATTGTATATGGTTTATTTTGTTCAATGAGTAATGATGGATAATTGGATTAATCGTAATTATGGAATTTAACTTATAGTTTAATTCTTCAATGGTATCCCTTTAGGAATTCTGGTGTTAGTCTTTCGCTTGTGTTATTACTGTGCAATGTAGTAATTAATGTACTTAATGTGATTTATACTTTAAAAAATAAAATTATTTCACCCTTAGTTGCCTAGATGTGTGGTTATTCCTTTGGGGTTCCTGGTGGGGCATCATAGGAAGAAATATCTAGAGCCCTTATCCCCTTAATCCACCTAATTAATCCTGGCCCTAGTCCCAAGAACTTGTATCTTGTGGTGTTGTAACCTTCTATGGGCATCTTTTGTGCGCCTTACAACTTCAACAAGGGCTGCATTGCTAGGGTTGCTTTGACATTGTTCTTCTACTATCGATAATGAGTCATGGAACTCAGATTCTAACCTCTTGAAGTCTTTTGCCTTTTTCCTCCCAACAATCTGAAAAAGCTTCCTCCAACTATTGAAATTTTGGTTCCACTTATCTATCTCAAAGACCACCAATGTGTTATGCTCATTGAACATTCTGATTAAGATCATCGCCCGATTGACATCATCATCTAGGAGTAAAATAGAGTTAAGGATAAAGTAATCTATTTTGCACTCTGACTTCCTTTCAGTACTTCCTAGAGAAACCACAATTTGGATAGGGTGATGGTCTGAAAGAGAGTAAGGCACCACCCTAACACCAAAGCTTGAGTCATTTCTATTGAATTGGAACATCTCTTTATTGGCATAAAACCTGTCCAGTCTGGAATGTATTCTTTTGCTACCTTTTTGGAAGTTACACCATGAAAACCAAATGTCATTGCATTCACTCGTCTTATTAGCCATGGGATCAAATAGCTTCAGTTTGTTAGCCAATTTGTTCCAATAGAACTTTTCATCCCATTTCCACTCAAATTTTTTACCTCCTAGTTTATATGAGGGCCTTTCTATCATGTTGAAATCACCACCAAACAACTAAGGAACCTCTTCCATCTGATAAGCCCATATCCAAATCTCAATCCTCTCTTTGAAATCTTTAGAAGCATAGACTGATCCGATTCTAAATTCAACCTCCTTAACCTTAAGAATCACCCATACCAACCTATTGCAAGGAGAATACCCCTATCTCACTATGGCATTCCTCCATCTGTGACTAATCAGGATGGCTACCCCTCCCTTACCCTTTTGAAGCTTTGTGTTGAAATATTTAGCATCTCTCCAAATACATTTTAGGTTGATGTCTAGAGAGAATTACATTGCCTTAATCTCTTGGACCAGTAGTACATCAGTGTTCTTATAGAGTTTGAGGAATCTCTTAACCAAATATTTCCTATTAGGGGAATCCCCTAACATTCCAGGATACATAGTTTAGCTTCATCACAAATGATTAAGAAGAGGTATCCACGGGTGCCCTAAAGGTTTTATAGCACTCAGG
This sequence comes from Cryptomeria japonica, assembly GCF_030272615.1. Taxonomy (NCBI): domain Eukaryota; kingdom Viridiplantae; phylum Streptophyta; class Pinopsida; order Cupressales; family Cupressaceae; genus Cryptomeria; species Cryptomeria japonica. The sequence continues at coordinate 243,790,848 of NC_081412.1, forward strand.
AAACTGCTTAGGATCACCTTTCTTGCTAGGCAAGGAGGAAATAGAGTTATTTGGCCTGCCTCTCTTCCTTTTGATTTCAAACATTTTCTCTGCTCGTAAGTCTTGGGAGACAACCTTATTTTTATTGTCTTTCTTCTTTTTCACATTTTTAGTACTGGATTTTTGAATGCCATAGGCTTTCATTGCTTCAACTAATAGATCTTGGTTGGGATTTTTAGTGTATGGGACAACTGCCCAAGATAATCTCTTGTCTTCCCCAGGCTTAATGCCATCAAGACCCTTCTCAAGAGAATCTTTGCAGTTAGTTGCTTCCACACAGCCTCCTAGACTTGCCCCAACACCTTGGGTAACATTTCCCCTATAACCTTCCAATTCTTTCTCTGAAAGGGTACGAGTGAGGGGCAAAGCCTTGGCATCCCCAAAATTCAGATAAGGAGAAACACTGAGGGTTTCAAAGCCAGTTTTTGAACCTGTGATGGAGTCAAAATTATTATGAGAATTACACTTGTTTTCTAGGATGTCATTCTCCTCATTGGCATCCTGGCACTGTTCAAAAACAGGTTTAGGGGAAGGGTTATCTAAGGTTCTCCCCACAAGTTTTGTAGGGATAACTATCAGATTAAAATTATTATTTTGATCTTCAATTCTTTTCCTAGGTACCATCATTTTAAAAAAAATTTCCATCACAATTTGCTAAGAATTCAAGTTTATGGATTTAGAGAGTGATTCCTAGGATTCTTTTCCATTCATGACTTCACTAACATCATTTGGAATGGGATGGGGTGAGATTTTGATAGCTTCTTTAACCACAGCATGAAGAGCATCCAACTTAGAGAGAGAGTATTATCTTCATACATAGAGGAGGAGAGCCCATGATCGACTTTATTAGTCAGGTCTCTTTTAAGGTGGGGATTCATCTTTCTCTTGAGAACCAGAAGGAGGGAAGAAATATGGGGACTTCATAGGCCCATCTGAGTCAAGGGCATTATCCACCTTATCACATTGATTAGGGATGTTCTTCTTAGATAGAGGATGGAGTTTTTTACCATTAGATGACACATTTCTAGGTTTTCTTAGAAGTGGCAGTTCTTCCGAATGTGCCCTTTTTTTAACATAGAAACCAAGCATTAATACCAACTAGGTATTCAATCAAGCATACAAAGACCTCTTCTTCCAGCTCCAACTGAAGTTCGCTCAGAATATCAAATTTAGGTTTAATGGAAATGAGCAGTCTAGCATTCATGTGAGGGAGGAGAGAGGAGGAATTATCCATCCTTATCACATTGCCAATGGAAGCTAGGGCCTTGGGAATTAAAATCCATAGAACTGTAGGAAAATTTTTCATTGTGACCCATCTAGGGCATGATAGGGTGAGGATTTCATCATGATTAGCCTTGGGAGTCCACCCTATGGCTCGAAAGCATCCATTACCAATAGACCAAAATTATTTTTTGACAACTTCCTTCTGACTATTCGGCTCTTTAAAGAGAACCATTCGACAGAAACTGAAATGAAACCCTAGGTTATTAGCCCAAACCTTTTTCAACCAATCATTCATATAATTTCTAGATGGGATCTTACTATGATCGAAGACAACCAAGAAAATGGCAACATTCCTTAACCTAGTATTCTCTTCGTACAATAAAGCATTCATTTTGGAATTAGGCATAACTGTCAAAATGACATTGGAAGAGACCTTACCACTTCCTTGGTCTCCCGCTTGCAATCCATCTGTAGCCGACTGCACCACCAGAAAATGAGTACATTCTGAGGATCTTGGAGAGCCGACGAGCACCTGCAAATTTTTTTTATCACTCCCTTCCATCGCCTCCAAAGAAGAACTAGAAGTGCCATTAATGACACCATCTCCCATACAACACACTCCCACACATGAAGAGAGAGGATTAAATGCTGATAATATGGGCCAACAAGGGTCGGCTTTGCTCGGGCTTCGTCTCGTGCAAAGTCGGCCTAAGTTGTAGAGAAAGGTTTTTTCTGATCCACAAAGCTTCTCACCATTATTTTATGATTTACTTGAGTGTGTGGGATTTTATGTTTTCTTAATTATTGATACTAATTATAGCCTAAGTGTTATAAATTAAAATTAATAATTAATTATTGTTTATTGTTGCTTTAATTGTATTTTCGATTTAATGAATATATTCCTATTATTGGATATAATTTATTGACTTATTGTGCATGTTAATATTTTTATTGTGGGAATTATTTTATAGTGGAAATTATATTTTATTGTGGATTTAATTGTTCTATTTTAATATTATTTTGGTGGATAATTATTATTTTAGTTGGAAATAATTATTTGTTCTTGCATGCTTTTTGAGTGAGAGGTAATTTTTTTAGGGGAATATTAATTGATGTTTTGATATTTAAATATTGTTGTTTATGAGGATTTTTATTTAGAATTAATTTAATATTATTGATTTAATGTTTTATAGTTGATATTTTTAATTAGGGTTTTGTCTTTTCTTTTGTGCATGATTTTGTGAAGCTTTATTTAGGTTTTAATTGAGTTTTATTTATAATTCTTTATGGGAGTTTTATTTTTACGATTCTTTTCACAAATTTTTGAGAGAAGAATTATTACTGCAAATTGTGGAGAATTTTGAAGGATAATTTTGGATTATGAATATTGGAGAAGGGTTTGCAGTTTTTTCTGTATTGATTGAAGGATTATTTTCTGAGTTTTCTTGGAGATTGGATTGGATTTATTTGGCCTTTTTTGATGTATTTTTTTGTTGAGTTGAAGAGGATTCATGTTTAAAGATATGTCTGCAAATTTTTTCTTTTTCTCCTATCTTTCTTCGCAAGTTTTTAGGTAGGTTTCTATCTCCTAGATTTGATTTTAGTTTTATTTGCATTATTGATTAAAATTGATAGTAAGGGGGATTTGAGAATGTTGTTTTGATTATATCTATTATATAAAATTAGTTCTTTATTCATGTTTTGAAAATATTGCAATTTGCTTAAATTAGGTGTGGGGATTAAGTGTTTCAATTGATGAGTTTTTCTTTATGATTTATTGAAAACCATATGGGATTCCACATGTTGGCATTTGGCATAACTGATGTAGTTGAAGACTGATGATTTTATCGGTAGAGGATAGAAGTCTATTTGTGATGAAGATATTGAGATTTTGTGATTAGATGACTTCATCGATTATTTGTGTTGTCATTGATGGAAATTGATGTCAAATGGTGATTAGTGATGTTCTCGATGTTTTGTTTTGTCATCTAAGTGCTTTGGTTTACTGAAAGATAGTGTTTAACCGATAGAGTACCGAAGTCTATGAAATAGGATTTTAACCGGTAAAGCATAGATGTTTTGATTGAATTTGTCGATCGATGATGATTGGTGATTTGTGGTTTGGAAGGTGAGCTTGTATCATGGAAAGGAGTATCTGACCAAAATCAAAACTTGTGAAGACTAACAAAAGATGTGTTTCAAATTTCTGACGAAGTTTTGCTAAGGCTTTAGTATGGTTTAAGACCAGTGAAGAAAGCTTCAAATCGGTAATGATTTTGTTATGACGGTGATAGACAATGAGTCTACATGAAGGTGGTAACACAATGCAACCCACGTGAAATGTTTGATTGTTGTTTTGGCATGATTGAAGGAAGAATTTCTTGGGAATCAATGAAATGCTTAGTAGAGTGCTTTAAGGTTTTGACTTTGGTATAGATCGGATTTTTGTGATGGGTTACGATCAACCAATAGTTGATATTGCATTGTAATTTTATGTAATTATTATATTGATTTGGGATGATCTCTTATGATTTGTATTGTAAATTTATGATGTAATTAGGGTTTAGTGGCTGATCTAGTTGAGATGGCTATTTAGGATGGCACAGTTGATGTTTATTGTGTTGGTGGTCTTAAGAGAATATGTTGAGACATCCAAGTGAAGTGTGAGATCTGCCTAAGAGTTGCAAAGTGTTGAGCATAACTGGATTTGATCAAGCAAGCTGAGAAGTGCAAGTAACATATCACTTTTTTAGTGTTGCTCCCTAATAGTTGCAACAGGTTAAATCCCTTAACCAGATAGGTACTAACAAGCCTTAAACATTTAAGTCCCCTAACAGGGAAACTCTCAAAAGAGTGTTAAATCCTCTCACAAGGTTGATCCTAATAGATCATCAAGCTCCTAACCAGGATACTAGGAAAATCCCTTAACCAGGTGACTCCTAACAGGGCCTGCTCTTAACAGGGCGTATTGTAAGCTCCTAACAGGACATACTTCAAAAGAGTACAAATATTTGTGGGTGCCAACTCTCACCGTAGTTTTTCCCTATTTGGGTTTCCATGTCAAAAAATTATGGTGTTCATGTGTGGAATGCTTTTCATCTGATGTTTTTGTTTATGTTATATTTCATGCACTATTTCTAAGTACACCGGTTATGATGTTTTATCAGAGGTTTGTCAAAGGTTACTGATACTGATAAGAATTGGTAGAGAAAGTGTTTGATCTGATAGATGAGGATAATGATTTTGTAAATGATCAAATCTATATGACTGCTTAAGTTGTGAAAGTATTGATAGATGTGGTAAATGATTTGATTAACATGTTAAGCAAATCTATTAAAGAGGTTGTTAGATCTGATAAAAGAAGTTGAGATATTTGATAAATGACTTCAGATCTGATATAAGTTTGGTTTGGGTTTAAAGTTTCAAATGGTATTAATACTAATTCACCCCCCCTCTCAGTATTAACTAGATCCTCATAGGATTAACACCACATGTTTAGGTTTTCTAAGTTTTGGGAGGTAATTAGACTCTGTTAAAATGGGTTTTTGTCAAATTTTAGTTTGGAGCCTTTATGTTTTGTTTATCTTTATTTTTCTACATTTTCAAGAAGCTGCATAGTTGCAAAGCTCATTTGTATTGCTACAAAGATCAATTGTGTAATTTTTGAGCCCATCTATGTAGTTCCAAAGAGAAACTATGCAAGTCTTCTAGGTTTTGTCCTGGTTTGCAATTTTGGTGCAATTTGGTTTCTTGGTCAGTTCCAAAGGCTATAGGTGACTATATATCTTGTCAATTTTGGAATTATGATTCTTATTGGACTTAATTTGTATGGATTGTATTCATATTTCCTTTCCTAAATTTTCTTTTGAAAAAGAACAATAATTTTGAGCTTATGATTAAGTTTCAGAACTTGACCTTGTGATTAGTCTTTGTTTGGAAGTCTTATTTGAAAATTGTGCAATCTATTTATGTATATGGATTCTTGATGTTCCTATTTGTATGTCTTATGTTTCATGATGTTTATTTTGAGCTATAGAGGATAGGATATAAAGGTGCATTAAGGGGAATGTCTCTCTATGGGGGCTAGGGCCCTAAGTGGTCATCAAGATAACCCATATGAGAGTAGATTAATAAGTAATAACATTAATTAAACTTTGGGTTGGGTTTACATAGTAATAAGATAATGTTTTGTGCCTCACTCATAACCTTGTGTGCTCATATAGATAGAGGATGAGATTGGGAAGGTCTGTTTGTTTAGAGAAATATTTGAAACTAGCATGATTGTGGAATACCTTGTCTTCATGAAAGTATTGTACGATTTTGCATGAGTCATCAAACGGGGGTTGGGTTCTGGAGAGACTTCTAGGATAACCCATGCTGATGCTATGTTATGACACTGTCTCCTTCATGTATCCTAATATCCTATTGTGTGAGATTTTATGTGGAAGTCTCTGGAAGTCCTTTGATTGTTATCCTTACTCTCTTATCTTATGTAGTGGTGTCTTGTGCATCTTGGTTTTGGCGTATGTTCAGTTCTTTTATGCCTAGCCTTGTTTCTTGTTGTTTGGGGCCTTGTGTCTATTTGCAATACGAAGTGTGGACCTATATGTTCCACATGGTTGGGTGGTAGTGTTTACCATCTATTAGGATTTTGGAGTTCTTGTTTGTGTGCAGTTTGGATGGATCTTACCTTGTATTCCAGTATTTTCACATTCATATGCAAATTGTTCTACCATTGTAATGTATTTGTTATGTATATTCCAAAAGTGATGTAAAAGAATATTAAATTGTATATTTGTACTTGTAATTGAAAGTATATTTGTAACTGGATACTCCAAGTGGGAAGGATTGTAATAGGACTATTATGATAGATACATTTGTATTAATAGATAACTTGTAAGTTAATGTACTCATGCATTATATGTATGTTCTTAGCCTTGATGAAGTTTATCATAGAAATCTTTCATTTGGTTCTTTAAAATGAACTTAGCATAGGCCTTTATATGATGAGTTAAATGATTAATGAGTAGGATTTTATTTGATTAAGTTATGTCAATGTATCACATTAAAGTTGTTTATGTGATTTTGAATAATATAATGAAATAAAGTTATATTCAACTGATTAACTTAGAGATGTTTAATATATGTTAGTAAGTATTTCTTAGTAGAAAGGTTAGAGAATCCATAGAGGATTGTTATAAGATGTGATTGTCTTCCACTAAACATTGTTATGACTCATCTATGTTATGTAATAAATTTACTTAGTGTTGTATTGAGTTAAAATATGGTTGATGTATTATGTTTCCTTTCAAAAAAAATATTTTCTATGTGTTTTGGTTTATTATTTTTTATTCCTCTGGGGTTTCCTGGTGAGGTGTTACACTTTGCCTACGACTTTTGTGGTGTAGGAGATGTGGATTGTACCTCAAAGTTACCCACGATGTACTTATTTGGGTTGAGATAGGAATCTCTTGGTTGGGCTTATCTATCCTCCTTTAGATAGAGTTGTTGGATTTTGCCAAGATCAAGGGCACAATGAAAAGCATAAAAGAGACAATAGAATGACAAGAACAAACTGTATTCTCATCAATATACAAAATGATCAACTGGATTAACCAATACAATGAATAGAGGCCTGCTTATATAGGCAAGGCCATATGGATGTATGAGCACACAAATATGACATGTGGCTCAATGAGAAACAAGGGTAGGTAAGAAATACTAAGGGTAGGTAGGAGAAATAATATAATATTCCACAAGAGGTGGATGACCCACCGAATGTGGAGTGTAACAGCAAAATAAGACCACAAAAGGTGGAATTTCTCCTACAAGCTCTATCCCTAAGTGCACACTTCCCTAAGTGTCTCAATTCCAAATTACGATGAGATGCATTATCCTAAGTTAACTTAAGTAAGTGTAATAATATCCAAAATGAATATTTATTTACACCAACAAGAGTGAAGGAAAATATTTTGTAGGCCTAAAGCTCTAGCTATTCATCCTATGTGGTATTAGTGCTTACTCTATGAACTCACTTTATTAGGAATTCCTACTTGTCTAAACTAGGTTGTGAGAATTATTGGCTTGTCTTATTGTGAATATCTACTATCTATCTCTAGTTATTCCAATCCCTTTCATCTCTTATCTTCTTGATTGCTAACTTCAGTCATTTTGTCATCTTAGTTAGTTTAGTTAGTCATCCCTTGGTTTTGTGGGATTACCCTATATTTTAGCAAGCCTGCTCCTATTTTGATATATTCGCTACTCATTTGGTAGGATCGCCTTGCCTTAGTCAGTTCATCCTATGGTGGGTTCGCCCTTTCTTTTTGCAATTTTTCCTAATCCTAGTGAGAATTCTTGGCTTGTCTTCTTGTGTGGGATCACCCTGTCTTTTGGCAAACCTACCCCCATCCAAAATCTAGAGACCAAACCCTTCATCCCCAAGGAGTCCTCATTCTTCATAGTCCAAAACTCCAATTAGATATTTTTTCTTTAATACTAAATGAGTCATTTTTAGTCATCCTCATCTTCTTCCCAACTTCTTTAGAGTCACTTTGCATCCTAGTCCAAGCTTAATCCAAGTCCTAGATCCAATATTATTATTAATCCTATTATGAGCTTTTGTCTATCATCTATATTCATCCTTTTATCCCTATCTAACCCATCAACTAATATTCATGTCATAATCTTATTATGATGAGTTTTTACATCATTCATTTTCTTTAAATTTATCCAATTTCAATGACAATGAGAGCCTTGTCGATAAAGATGATTATGAAATTAAAAACTTTGATGTCATCATCACTGACAAGATTATACCAAGCATATTATAAAATACAATCATTCATCCAAGCTACCCCATCATGCATCTATGCATATCCACTAATAATCCTTATCATACCTTTAACAAGGGAGTTCCATTATGTCATCCATCCACATCTCCCTCTTACATCACACCCACATATCCTCCTCATGCAACATCCATACCTCCATCATCTCCCATTGTCATATCCCAAACTCCATCTTTTCAAAACAACAATATCACCTCCACCCCTAGTCCAAATCCACCATATCCCCAATCCATTATGTAACGTGTAATCCTAGTCCCCTAGTAAATTTTTATCCTCCAATCCATCACCATAATCCCTCCAATATTGTCTATCCACCATCCAATCCATCTTATCTTAATTCACCGGCTTCCAATTCTATTCCCTCCTAAATTACAACAACATCCATTCCACAATCCACCTACATCCTTTAGTCCACTTTAGATAATATGCCCCAGCCCACTACTTCTCAACCATCATTCAATCAACCAAGTTCACAAGTCCTTTCCACACCTTCATATGTGAACTATTTGGGCCTCTCATTATCTCCATATGCCACTATAAATGCATACATCCCATAAGATAGCATGACTACTACTCAAACATATCTCAATCGACCTTCCAATCCTTCATAGCTCAATCCTCCATTTAATCCAACTTTCTCTACCTCCATATACCATCCAATCCATCATACCTCAATCCTCCATAAAATCCAAATCCTCCATATAATCTTAATCCCCCACTCCATATATCTATTTGTTCACTTGTGCTTGATCCCTCATTTACATCCAATCCCCCATTTTCTAACCATCCACCTCAACCTCAAATACTTAAGTATATCACCCTAGGCATCATCTAAGGACTAATCACAAAGAAGCAATCACAAAATATAGCTCCTAAAGTTGATGAGAAATGTCACTCACCTCCTTCATGTGAGGCCACTAGCGATGAGGTTCTTGCACATCCCACACTTATAATTCCTCTTGAACCATCTTCTAACACTATCAAAACCCTCCAATCCATTGATGTCATCCAACCACAATCCTCACCTCCTCCTCCTAGCATTATCGAAGCCCAATCCATTCAACCTCATGAATCCACCCATATTCATTCCATTCCCATTGAATAACCTTTTATCCTTCCATCCATTCCATTTGAAGAGTCTACCCAACATTCCCCCATCACACCATCCATACCAATCCCATCATGCCAAGATTGTGTTCCAAAGCATGTTGAATTATTCATCAATCCAAATTAAGATCCTACCATCCTGTCTTCTCCACCTTAATATCCATTACCCTCCCCTAATCCACATCACAATCCTACCATTCCTCCTACTCCATTTCAAGACCCATTATCACCCCCTCATCCAAATCTTGAACACAACATCCCATTGAATTCATTCCATGATCCTTCATTACCCCCCATTTAAACCATCCCACACCTTCACTCTATCCTGTTGGTTCACTCACCGTAATCCATGGTGTTTCCCTCACAGAAGAACAACTTATGGGTAAAAGTACAAAGTTGTGTCACACTTTTATAAAGGAAATGGCCAATGCTGATTCAAATTTTTAAATTAAATCAATAGAAAGTGAAATATATGTTTTGAATTTTGAAATGATGTAAACTAATCAAATTTATTTTCTTATGTCTATTTTAAGTTTGTAATTTTAACAAAAAATTAAAAAATTATTTGAATATAGTTTTTTATAAAGTAAACACTATAATTTAGTTGCTGAAAAAATGCTAAAATTGAAGTTATACAAGCCACCACACTTTATTTAGTAAAATTTACTCTTTTTTCTTGAATTTGTTTTTGTATATTGATAACTTGAAACTTTAGTGCATGGATATATTGTTTACTATTTTTTATAAATATATATTTTTCAGTAAATTTGAAAAGTCATGTGTGCTGAAATATAATTGTTTTGAATTCCCACCACCTTTTTTCTTAATTATTTATCCAAATCATAAAATAATTATATCATCTTGACATAGATTCTTTTCTCTACTGCATCATATTTTTTAAATTTTTTTTTAATAAATTTTGGTATTTTTCCTTGACAAGATAATCAACCTTATATTTTAGTGCTGATGACCTACTTTCAATAAAAATAAAATATAAAACATAAAAACTAATTAAAATATTAGATGATATATATTTTGGAAAATTCACTTATAGATTTATAAAAGGGTATTTTTACATTTCAAAAAAAATATTATTTATAAGAGTAGGAGTTTTTGAAACATCGAGTTTTTTTTTTTTTTTTTTGTGACTAGACCAAAAGTATTATTAAATATATATTTAGTAGACACTTCCAATTGGAAAAGTTGCGAACCATATATAACTTAGCTATAATGAATCTATATAGACCATATGTTTGACTAAAATTAATTTTTAGTTAGAATTACTTAAATTCACTTGTGCTAATAAGTTAGCCTGAAACGTGACACATTTTTGTGCTTTTACCTTTATATCCACCAACCATCCTCCTCCATTTAACAATGGACTCACATTTTTTCCCCCAAATTACAAGTATCCTATTTTGGATCAAATGCTAACACAAAAATGAACTATCAAGGTAAAGGCTCATGCCTACATAAGAAAGGGTACCTTGGATCTCATTCGTGTGAAAGAAAATCCACAATCTCATCATCTTAGTTACATATCATAGGGAACTTCCTCCAAACATGTTGGTTCAACTATTGCAAAACCTAAGCATACTTTAAAACCTACCCTACCATCTTCCCATTGCTTTCTCCTCCAAATATTTTAACACCATCACCCCTAAATCATCATATCAAACCAAAGAAACTATCCATATTCCTCCATCCTCTACATCTATTTTGGGTCACACTATCCCAAAATTTACCATCACATATCCCCCACACACTAATTCCTTTTTGGGCCCTTATATCACAAAATACCATCCTCCATCTTTCCTACTCGTCCTTTCATCTACCAATCCCATATCCCTATTACCCATTATAAATATCTTGCCATTAATTCCCAATCAGGATAAATACATGCACATACCCACACATCCTATCCAACATCCTACCTCCTATAGTGTCATAAATTGTATCTACATATAATTTTTTCCTCACCTAGACCTCACTTTGGTGCTTTGGCATCTGATACCCAATGTTTGTCCCGATTCTACTCACACTGCCTATCAACCTCACATTTTCATCTCCTTCACTATCTCCCCCTTATGCTGAAGGCTTGATTCTTAGGACTAGGACACCTAACGCCCTGGTCCTCCTAATCAGGACCCATTTTGGGTCCCCATAATGGTCACTTCAAGTGAGCGATAAATTTGACTTCATGTTAGCCTACTTGAAAAATTTCAGTAATTTTCAAGTAGTTAAGTATGAAAGGAGGTCTACCTCTCTCATTTGAAACCTAACTTTTTCAAGAGGCAAAAAATAAAGATTCTAATTCAATTCAAGTGAGAAAGCAATCAGTCATTCATCAAGCATTCAAGCAAAAGTAAATTCAAGTTTGTGCATTCAAGATGGCACCTATGATTAATCTTCTTTGAAGGCATTTTAAAAGACATCCTGATACCTTGCATGAGGATCAAACACAACTTCATCAAGGTATATTTCAATTATCAACACTTTTGTTTTAGATCTAGCCTTTCCCTTGAAAGGAAATCATTTTGTAGCAATTTCCATTTCAATTTTAAGGCTAATTCCTAAACTAGGGTTTAACCTAAGGCATATCCCTATCCCCACCATCTTTCCTTCTCTTTTTGTGTGTAAAAAGTAGGTAAATGAGTTGTACTCATAAATTCTAGTAGAGTTGACAATGATGAATAGGTTTAGCTTTTGATAGAGGAAATTTTGAAGGACCAAGGAGAGTTTGTCTACCTAGTCCCAAGAAATCAAGTAGAAATTTGGGAATAGGTTTTAAACATATTCTTTTGCCTAGGTCTTAGTTTGTGGATCTGTGGGATATTTGTAGCAGTCTATTTTTGCCAGTTGAATTCAATTATTCATACTTTTACCCTAATTTTACAACTATCATCCAATTTTCAACTAAGGAAGAAGATTACTACCTAACTAATCAATCTAATTAGAATTTCAGCCCTTTCCTTGATTGTATTGTCTCTAGATCTATTAGGTTCACTCCTCTTTCAATGTAATGGATAAATTTGGCTTATTAGTGGTTTTATTGTCTTAAACCCTAATTCCTATTTTTTCACTCATTACATTTTGGTGAGCTCAGCTCCTTTCATGCTAATTTTTGATTTATTATCACAAATATAATTTTTATGCATTTTAACATTAATTTTTAAATACAGCTGGGAGAAGTAGGAAGTGGCAATGGGAGAATTCAAAATTCAAATTCTCTGAAAGGTAGGAACTCTGGTTCCAATGGTGGGAGTGGCTAGAATGAAGGAGATGGTCCTATGGGAGAGAAGGACAAGCCTCCGGACATTCTGAAGGCCATTGACATTCCATAGACTGGTGGTACTCTGCCAGAGAAGAAAGTGGGTTTTGGGGTTTTGGGGGAGGGGTCTAGCGGGGGGTCTAGCTCACGTGAAGAGACCTTGGAGAATGGAAAAGAATCTAGAAAATGGTCATCCCTTTTTGGAACAAAACCATCTGGTAAATCCTCTTTACCTCCTATCAAGAATATTTCTGATCCAACTGGTGGAAAGTTCGCTATCTCTATCCCCGATCTGGTTTTGAATCATAATATAAACAGTATGTCTAACTCCCTGGTAGGCAAATTTATGGGTTTGCATCCAAACATTGAAGTTGTAAGGTCTTATGTCAAACGGAAATGGGCTCTGAAGGGTAACGTTGAAATCTCAGCTTTGCCTAAAGGCCTCCTATCTTTTACCTTCTCATGTGAAGAAGATAAATTAAGGATACTTTGTGGTAGTCCCTGGATAGTAGGAAAGACAACCTTGGTTCTTCGGAAATGGCATTTGAATTTGAACATGAATGACTCTCTTCTGGCACAAGTTCTAGTTTGGGTAAAGTTACCAGGTCTACCTCTTGAATATTGGGCAGAAAGCATCTACTCAGGAATAGAAAGCTCCTTTGGCGAACTCCTCTCTATAGACCCAGTCACAGCTTCAAGAAGGAGACTCACTCATGCTAGGTTTTGTGTAGGGATAGCCCATGATGCAGACATGCCGAAACAAATAGATATAGTGTCAAAGTTGGGGACATGGAAATAACAAATAGAATATGAATCTATCCCCTTTGCCTGCTTCCATTGCAAGAAAGTAGGTCACTGGGAAAAATCTTGTCCTATCAAGCCTAAAGGAGAGCTCAAGTAGACTAAACCCCTGGTTGAAGGTAAAAAGGTACCAGATAAAAAGGTATGGCAAGTTAAGAATTTAGAAAATAAGGAAGCCGACTTTACTGACAATAATTGTTTTGAACCCTTGGGGGGAAATAAGGAAGTGGTATCCTCAGCTTCTATCTCCAATCCCCCAACCCAGGAAGTATTGAGAAATAAGTCAACCAAAGCAAACAACCCTGTGACAGAGTAGATCCGAATAAAGGAATTGAAAGAACATATTGAATCTTCAAAAGACATAGCTGAAGTGGTTATCGCCGATACTTATGCTGATGAGGAAATGTAAAAGAAAGAGGAACAACATGAGGAAGGGGAGATCTTTGGCTCCCAAGAAGAAGAGATTGACTCTTCCCTGCTCATGATAAGCTCTGAAATGCAAGAAGCCCAAAAATGTGCAATACTGGGTATGAACTTTTCGGACTCAGATCAAAACTCAAAAATAGTAAACAATGCTTCACATGATTCTAGATTCCCTAATTGGGGCAATGAAGATGAAATATCCAGAATCCTCAGTAATCCGGAAGTGGTTCTCGAGAAAGAAGTTGACTGGAAAATACCAAAATATAGGAACAAGAAAGGATCCACTCCCTCAGCTTCTCAACTAAGGAAATACAACAGAATAGCTCAAGTAGATGTTGGGTATATCTCCTCTTCCCCAGGTCGATCCTCTAACCTTAAAGTTAGAGACAAGGAGGCCAGTAGGAACATTGCAGATGAGACTCAGAAGACTCTTAAGGAGTTAGGAATCGGTAAGTAACTATGAAGATTATCTCTTGGAATATTAGGGGACTTAATAATCCTCATAAACATGATATCATTAGGAATATGATAAGGGATAGTAAACCTGATGTTTTTCTAATTCAAGAGACCAAAATGAGTAGAGAAAAAGTTGAATCTTTGAAGTTTTTTAAAAATGGGAGTATCAGTGGTGGTAGCTCAGAAGGTGCTTCGGGAGGTATAGCTACCATTTGGAATCTTAATAGTGTCAAAGGCCATGTTCTTATTCAAGAAAATAATTTCTCTTGCATTAGATTTGAGCATTTAAAAGATGGAACTTCATGGGTCCTCACCAACATTTATGCACCCAACACCTTGAAAGCTAGAAACTCCTTCTGGAAAAAACTTATAGAAACTAGGGACAACTTCAAGAATCTTAGTTGGTTGGTCATGGGAGACTTTAATAATCCTTTGAGAGAGGAGGAAATTTTTTGTGGAATCCCCTCTCAATTGGAAAGTAGGTTGGCCCTTATGGACTTAATAAATACACAGGCTCTCAACGATGTGGAGCTAAAAGGATGCAATTACACATGGACTAATAGGAGAACTGGTAATAATCTTATCCAAGTTCGCCTTGACATGGCTCTTATTTCTGATGAATGGTACAGACATTACTTCTGCTCCTTGTCTGCCCACATCCGGGTTGGGTCAGATCATTTTCCCATCACCTTCATTGCTGGCCCAATTAATAGAAGAAGACATTTTCCTTTCAGATTTGAAAAAATGTGGACTCATCACCTTGACATCAATCATAATATTCAGAAATGGTGGATTATCCAAGTAGAGGGAACTGCTATATACAGAGTTGTAAAGAAACTTAAAAGTGTTAAGGACAATATAAGACTCTAGAATATATCTATCTTTGGGAACATTTTTGAGGCCAAAGGTAAAGTCTAGGATGACCTTAAGAAAATACAAGACCAAATTCAGAAGGATGGTTTCAGTACTATGTCTATAGTTGAAGAAAGTGAGACCCTTAAAAAATACCATGAAATCATTACTAAAGAGGAAACTTTTTGGAAGCAGAGATCAAGATGCATTTGGCTAAAGGAAGGAGATAGGAATACAAGATTTTTTCATATGTTGACGATCAAACATAAAGTGACAAATAGGATTACAAAATTGGTAGTGGACAATGGGGAACTGGTCAGGAGGAAGATATAAGGAATGCGACCAAAAGTTACTTTTTAGAACTTTTGAGGAGGGATCACAGGTTGGATGTTGATGCTCAATCTTCTTTTCTTCAAAATATTCCTTGTCTCATTGATAAGAAGATGAATGCCTCCCTTTCTTCTATTCCTTCAATCTTGGAAATAAAAAATGCTAATTTTTCTTTTGATGGTAACAAAGCCCCCGGTCTAGATGGCTTCCCCATGTTCTTTTTTCAAGATTTCTGGGACATTGTAGGGAAAGATGTTTCCAACGGGGTCAAGGAATTTTTTGGGGCTAGAAGAATTTTGAAAGAAATTAATGGCACTTTCATTGCACTTATTCCTAAAACCCAAGGTGCTGACTCCATGGACAAGTTCAGACCAATCAGCTTATGCAATTCCTTTTATAAGATTATCTCCAAGGTTCTTACCACCAGAATCCTGACTGTCCTTCCTTCTCTAATTAATCATCAGCAAAATGGTTTTGTCCCAGGAAGGCAAATTATCGACTCCATTAAAACTATCCATGAGAATATTCATTCTCTTGTTAGGGCTAAGAAACATGGTCTCATCCTCAAGCGTGATCTCTCTAAGGCCTATGACCGGGTTGATTGGTCTTTTCTTGTGAAGGTTCTTGTGGCTTATGGTTTTTCCACCAAATGTGTTGACCTCTTCAGTCAACTTATCACCTCAGCCTCTTTTTCTGTTCTTGTCAATGGTTCCCCTTCCCCTTTTTCCAAGCATCTAGAGGACTGAGGCAAGGGGATCCCAATTCCCCTATCCTCTTCATTATTATGGCTGAATGTTTTGGTAGGTTTATGGAAAACATGGTTATGCGAGGATCTTTTAAGGGACTCCAACCTTCTTCAACTGATCTTATCTGCTCTCACCAACAATTTGTGGATGATACCATTGTCACGGGGGAGTCAAGTATCTCAGAAACTAGAACCCTGAAGGACACTCTTTGTAAGTTTGCCTCTGCATCTGGTCATCTCATTAATTGGGTCAAAAGAAAAGTTTTTTTCATCAATACACCAGAGAGAAGACAACATAGAATCAGTAGAATCCTGGAATGTCGGATTGCTGATCTTCTTGCCACTTATCTTGGCCTCCCCTTGGGCATTGCACCTCCTGATTCTTTTTGGAGCTCTCTAGTGGACAAGTTTTATAAAAAGCTAGCTGGTTGGAAAGGAGCCCTTTTAAGTCAGGCTGGAAAGCTTCAACTACTTAAAGCTTCTCTTCAAAGAATACCTATCTATGCCCTAAGACTTTTTAGAATTCCAGTCAAGTATGCTGATGCAATTGAGAAAATTCAAAGAAAATTTCTATGGTCAGGGGTTGAGGATAAGAAAATAATGTCTCTTGTGGCTTGGGATCAGGTATGCAGACCGAAAAGTAAAGGTGGTCTAGGCCCGAGAAGATTCCGGATCTTAAATGAAGCTCTCTTGTCTAAACAGGTTTGGATAATGTTCCACTTAGAGAGCGAATGGTGTAAAATCTAGCGAAGGAAGTACTCTCTTCTGTCCTCCTCTCTTTCCTCTTTTATCAATTCTGAAATCAACATTAATGGGTCCCATATCTAGAATCATGCTTCTAAGTGCAGAGATAACATTGCTAAAGGGGTTACTTGGAAAGTAGGTAATGGTAGGAAAGTTAATTTTTGGGAAGACCCCTGGCTTTTTGATAAACCTTTGACTAATTTCCTAGATTGGGCCCCTTATGCCTCCTCCTGTGTTAGAACTTTTGGTCCTTTAGTTGAAGGGTATTGGACTAGTAATAAATGGAAGAACATAGAAAGTATTCACCCAAGCCTTATCAAGCTCAAAAATCATCTGTCTTTAGCTTGTTTGAATAAAGAGGAAGACTCCCTCATTTGGAAATATGAACCGAATGGTAATATCACTGTCTCTTCAATGTATGGTGTTCTCTCCCCCGCCCCTTCTGAAAATCCTTTCTAGTCTAAAGCTTGGTTAAAGGGTCTGACCACCAAAATCAACTTTTTCTATTGGACTATTCTTCAAAACAAAATCTTGACCTTAGATAACCTCAAGGGTAGAGGATTTGCCTTTCCTAATAGATGTGCTCTGTGTCTTAAGGAGGAAGAGTCAGTGGACCATTTGGCTATCCACTGTTCCTATTCTGCTTCTATATGGGAAAGATTTCTTAAGAGTTTTTGCATTGATTGGGTGTTTCCTAACACTATCAGTGAGTTGTTCTACTCCTAGAATTACCATTGGTCTAACTTTTTTTTGAGATCTCTGTGGCAGCTATCTCTCCCTCACATTCTATGGGGATTATGGAAAGAAAGAAGCAATCGTATTTTTAGGGACACTTCTCTTACTCAGGATATTGTGTTCCAGAAAATACAATGGGTGATTGTGGAGAACATTGGGATCATTGGGGGTCCCTGCTTTTCGACCAACCCATTGGAATCTCACATTTTAAGTTCTTGGAATTTGAAGAATGCTGGCAATTCTGACCCCAAGCAAAACAAAAGATTAGAAGCAAGATGGCAAACTCCCCCTCATGGTTGGTTCAAAGTCAATTTTGATGGTGATGCAAAAGGTAATCCGGGCCATGTGGGATGTGGAGATATTCTTAGAGATGACAAAGGTATATGTAAAGAAATGGTTGCTATTCCAATAGGAAGCCAAACAAACCACAAGGCAGAAGCAATGGTAGCACTCCAAGGTATTCTCCTTGCAAAAAGATGGAATTGCCCCTACATATGGATTGAAGGGGACTCTAACAACATCATCAAAAGCCTTAAGGGGACCTCTAAGCCCTCTTGGTCTATTAATAACATTATAAAGGCTGCTAGAGGCCTCATTAACACTTTTGAGAAAAGTTACATATCTCACATCTACCATGAAGCGAATGGTTCTGCTGACTGGGCAACCAAAAGCGATGGTCAATCAAGACAAAATGATTACTTGGAAGGGAGAACATGGCCTCCTAGAGGATATCAGATTAATCATTTTTAAGGACCGATACAATAGCACCCCAAAGATCATTAATGTACAAAACAATAATGAAATGGATTAAAAGGAGTACTTCGAGTAGTTATAATATTGTCATCATCATTTATTATAACACTCAATCTATCACTTCCCATGCTTTCTAGGTAAATTTGGTAGCTCCAAGAAACTCTTTGTCTAAAGCTCACTGCAAGTTTCAACATTCAGCTCTGAATAGCGAAAATATGGGCGGAAACAGGCGCCGCTGCGAACCTAGCAGTTGTAAGGAATGGAAGCAAAAGGAGGCAGTCTAGAATATTTTGCAGAAGGGAGGGTTTTCAAAATTTATGTAGAGGCTCCATGGACGGGATGCCACAGTCACTAATTTATTTTCTAAAAACTAGAGAAAGGGCAAATTGAAGATGGGAGACTAGTCTATTGTCATAGATGAAGACCTTATTGCCTAGGCCATGGGTCTCTGAAGGGAAGGAAGCAACTACTACAGAGATAGAAAAGTGAGCAAGGAGGCCATTGAAATATATCCTGAAATTGAAAAGGAGAAAAAATTCCCAGTGAAGCTAAGTAAAACTTACTATCCCCCTAGGGCTTTTGTTAAACCATGGAGGGAGGTCCTTTTTGTTACAATGCGCTATATTACTGTGGATGGTAGATTCACTAAAGTATACAACTACCATTTTGTTTTGATGAATCATTTTAGGCATGATGAGAAGGTTAACATTCTGTGTTTTCTATTATGTTCTATGAATGCCACCATTAAGGCCTATAAAGAGAACCCTACGGGTGACACTGCCATGCATCAAGGCTTAATGGTTCTTATTTATGACCACCTCAAGGATAACCAAACAGCCCACCCGCAACCCTCTATTTCTGAGTCTGAGGGGGATGGGTCGGACTCTATTTTTTCTTTGGATGAGAGTTCTGATAGTGATCCAACGAGCAAATATTAGGAGAGTATGGATGACTCAGAAGTTCAAGTAGGCAAGAAGAGGAAACATTTGAAAACCAGGCCTTCCTCCTCAAAGGGCAAGAAATCTAAAGGCAAAATTCTCTAGATAAGCTCCTCCTCCTCCTCCTCAGAGGAGGTCTTTGAAAATTTAGAGAAGGAGAAACCCTAGGGTTCTCTAAAAAAGAAAACCAAAGCCCATACTCAGACCAGAAATAGACAAAAGAGAAAGGATGAGAATTTGAAGGAGCTGGAGGAACATAACTAGAAAAAGATTTCAGATGTTGGTCAGAACTTGGAGGAGGTGACCATTGGAGAAGTTCATAGGGTTGAAGATAAAGCTACTATTGGTGACACCCCAAATAAGGAACAAGATAACTCTGGTAAGATAGATCCCCCTCAAACCCTCCTCCTGAGGGTTTGAAAGGTTTTATGGACACCATGGAATGGTTAATCACCAGTTACAAGAAAACTGTGGATGACAACAAGAAGCTTAGCCACAGAATCCAGATTCTGGAAACTATCAACACTGGTGAAGGGAAGAATATGGTAGATTATATGGAGGATTTGACAAATACAGTTGCTAAAGCTGAAAATACAAGAGACTGCTTCAACCGCAGATTCGAGCAAATCGAGAAAGACTTGTTGGAGAGGAAAGTGAATGCTAATGCTATGGATCAAACTATGTCGAGAACTGTCAGTAAAGTTAGTAAAATTGAGGAATGTCTCAAAAGTATCGCAGAGCAAAGCTTAAACATTCTGAAGGTCTCTGCTATCAATACCAAAACTCTCATCAGCAAATTGGATGAGGAGAAGGACATCCTGGAAATTGACCCTGACACTGAAGGTACAAGAGATGTTCAAGGACCTAGAACAAGAACTAGAGGTAAAAAGAAGGAGAAGAAGCCTAATAAGGACCTGGATGAACTCAACACTATTGCGGCCACCTATGACCAGTTGGTGATTAAGGCAGAGGACCTCCTGAAGACTCTTTAACTATGCAGTGTTTTCCTGGTTTCTGTTGTTTTATTGTTTCTATCTTTTGTTGTCCTTTCTGTTTACTGGTCTTTTTGCCAGTCATTTTGTAAGCAATTTTTTATGGTCTGGATACTCTATGATGATACTTCTTAATCTCCTATGTTAAAGGTTTCAGGTCCTGAAAACCCATTTTTCTTATTAATCAGAACATTAATTTTTACACTCATAGATCTTATTACAATTGAATTACATAAATTTGGTGGTTAGTTTCACAAAAACCCTAATTTATTTTTATAAAATTGACTTGTGGGTTGCATAATTTTTCAAATGTGTTTTCAGATTGGATTATTATGACATGTTATGTTCAAATTTAGAGGCATCTAACATTCAAAATCATAAATTGAATTTCTTAATAAATTTGTTAATCAATCATTTTTACAACAAATTATATTTTTTTAACATAGTTTTCAATTTTTGTATCCAATTTTTCCTCCTTTGTGCATGAGTTTTGTTACCATTAGTTCTACATACACTATTCCTATGAGAAGAAGTTGTAGACTTAAGTCTTCCAGTGGTTTAAACACTAAGGATATGAAGCCTCAATTGGACAACTTGTTCCATGAGAATTATTACCCATGTTAGAGGGCTTCATTTATTTCCACATTAATTTGATCTTGTTTCCCTCCCCAGCACACCTAGTAAGAGATTTTCTTGGAAGTGAAACATGAATCATCTATTAGGAGTTATTTTTATGCATGTTGATGATGAAATTTTGGAGTGTATTGTTGATTTTGAGTGTCGTCATTATGTTTGGACTAAAATTTGGGAGTTATGTAGAGATCCTTCTATTCAACCAATCCTTGATGATCCTATTTTAGATTGCATTGTGCCTATTCACCCTTCACAGAGATACCCCATGATTGTGATACTTTGAACTACTTTGACACTTCAATTGAAGTTGCTGCAAAGGTTCTTGGTTCTTCTTCAAATATAGTTGACCCACCTTCACTTCCATTGAATTATTATCCAAATTAATTTGTGACTTCCATCATTCTTGATCAATAGGATCATCATTACCTTTGAAATTTGGTTGCAGGATACATTTTAGCATTTTCATCTTTGGAGCTTGTTCTACATTAGTTTCTACATCATTCCAATTTGTTACATTCATCTTTGATTGGGCCTGTACCTGATTGGAATGTGGTATTATCATGTTTCCTAGACAATGAGACACTTTAAGCACTTTTCTGAGACAACATCACTATTCTTCATGCTTCCATCATTTTTTGTATATCCTAAATGGGAATAATTCCTACGTCTATACATGGTTTTGTTTCTTCCTAAGAGGAAACAAGTTGTTGGTAACTATTGGATCTTGGTTTTCCTTTAAACAATTATCATTCTTGCAAGTGATTATTCATTATGGGTGGGCTACACAGTCTCTATCTTTCCCTCCTATTGGGGGATATTTATTAGATTCTTATGATGGAAGTAGTTCTTGAGGTTATTTATGTTGATATCTCCATACATTATTTCGCCTTTCACTTGTAAATGATTTGCATTATCTCTTTTCTGGAGAAGAATTTTGTCCCCTAGGGTTTTCTCCTTTCCTCTATTTGTGAGAGATTAGTTGTGCATAGGTACCTAACATGTCCCAATTTTTGGGACCCATATTGCATTTTTATATTATTCTTGCATCATTTTCTTAATATTTTTTCTTCCTAAGTTATACTTAACAAGGGATGTTATGTGAATATGGATATTTACTAACTAGTCCTTAGTTGGAACCTATTAACATGTTAAGTTTACTTAGGACCTAGCTTGCATTTAATTTATTTGTCATAAATTTACTCTATGCAATTTTCTATTTAATAATGTTCATAAATTCATGTTAGTTATTCTAAGTTGCATTGTAGAAGTTATCTTATAACGGAGCCATGTCTCATTATTTACTTTTAGATCATACACATTTATTATATTGTATTATACATTTAATATTTTTATCAAGGGTAGTTGTTATCCTACCTCGAGACACCTTACCTATATAAGCAAGGCTTATTTACACATTGTAACATATAAATTGAATCATTTTCATATAATTTCATTTTCATTATCTATGAAGCTCACATTACAACATTCTCTTGTGGAAGACATCTTTCTTGGTTGATCCTCGAATTTTTCAGCTTCATTATGGGTTGATTATCATTTTAACATAAATATGTGTCCTAAGATTGATTTAATGGTCAAATTGAGGTACCAAAGCTTCTAAAAGTTGGTTTAATCTATCCAAAATATCTATTCAGCTTGGATATCAAAAATGTTTTTCATCATGAAACCCAATGGATGTATTAATTTATTTGATTGAAATAAATCTTGTTTAATTTGTTTTTTTTCCTAATATTGATATGATTGTAGACTCAATGATAGGCCATGCATTACTCTGATTCATGGATGGCTTCTTAGTCTACAATTAGATACTTATTAATCTAGTAGATCAATTAAATAAATCATTCACTACCCCTCAGGTTCCATTTTTTATGTCGTCATACCATTTGGATGAAAAAACATTTGTGCAAATTAGCAATGAAACATTACTCTTATCTTTCAAGAATTTAATCATCAAATTATTGAAGATTATTTTGATGATATCTTGGATAAGTCTATACTTTCCAAGATCATGTTAATAATTTTCATCTTGTGTTTGATTGGTTCTGACTCTACAAAATGAGGTTAGATTCTCTTAAGAGTGTCTTTAACATTGATAGTGGTAAACTTCTGGGATTTATTATCTCTCCTTGTGGAATTGAATTCGATACCTACAAGATAGATTCCATCTCAAACATGCATCCACCTAAAAATATTTCTCAAATTCATAATATTCAAGGGAAGATCCAAGCAATAATTATTTCTCAATTGGTTGATCATACCTTCATTTTTATACATCTTAAAAACAATGTATTCTTTTAGTTGAAGAATTACTAGAAATATTTTGAATTTATTAGGATTTATTTGGCTAATCCTCCCATTTCAATTCTATTTGTACAAGGATGACATTTTTTTTTATAGTTTAGTTTCATCTTGTCTCTTATTAGCCTTATGAGTTGAACATGATGATGATGGTAAGGAAATATCTATACATTATATTAGTCATATCCTATTGGACTTTGAAAGAGGATCTTCTATATTTGGTAAATAATGCATTTCTCTTTTCTTATAACACAAAAGATGATGCATTACCTTCTTGAAAAGATCGTGTCATTGTCAAGTCCGATCTTGATATTACTTTTGAATTGATTCCTCTAACAACCTATAAAGGTTAGTCGTTTACTATTTATTTTTGAATTGATTTCTCTAACAACCCTATAAAGGTTAGCTATTTATTATTCTCAAGGGCCTTAGATCAATTGCCAATAGAAAAGGATTGACTCTAGGGTTATATCCTTCTACACATTTGGTTTTGCAACACCAAGGGGCACAACCCTATTACAATACCTTATGATCTACTTCAACAAATTATGTGGTATTGTATAACAAAAAATATTCTAACATAATGCACCAAGAAAATGTTAAATGATCCATTGTTTGGATAGTATCTTTAATTGATTATTTTAATGTTTTGAGAATATAGAATCCTAACTTAACAAACTAAGAATGTGAAAGTAAATTTAATTTTTTAATTTCTATTTAAGTCTGATTTGAAATACTCAAACCTTTAGGCTAGTGCCTTATTAGGGCTATATAGCTATATTATAACAAGGCATTGACAATTGCTTAGCAAGATTAACCCAAAACTAGTGAGTTTATGAAACTAATACATTACAATAATTTTCCCTTTTGTAAATTTTGATATAATTTTTCTTTTATATCCTTAAAAACACACCCAAAACCCCTATATTTAACTTAAAACAATTTTAATCCTTTCCTTGAAGGATGCAACAAATTGAACACACAACATGAATAAACCATAGAGATGAAATATAAGAAACTTGTCTATTATATTTCAACAAGTTGTAGGTATAATTTCATGGAGACAATTATAACATCTAATTCATTGGAACTTTTCTATATTCAATTTCTGAACTTGCTTTACAAATATGCAAAATGCTCAAGTTGTATCTTCATAAAATTAACACCTATTTATGGCACTATACAAAATTCTGATCTCTCCTTAAAATTCACAAGTCTAAAGACTTGAAGGAAAAATGGCTCATAATTCCATTTTATAAGAACACAGGAGGAAAAAATATTAAAGCCAATTGTACACTTTTCATATTCTCATTTGACAATCTCTTACTGATGCACTAAAAAGGGGACGTAGTCACGAACAAAGTTCAAGTGTCAATTTGTTAGTTTCCAACCAAAACTAAAACAAATGAACCCAAAACCTCCAAAATGCATATCAAAAGAGATTAAGCATACAAAATGAAGTATAAACAAAATAAAAGAGAGAAGACACTCCCTAAAATGCTCCCCTATTGCTTTTAATAGACGTCCCTTGTTCTTCTCCTCTCCAAGATCCAAATGTGTGAGTGTAGCTCTTAGTTTAGCATGAAGCCATGGATGTCAAATAGAGTATTGAAATGGTTGAATATAAACTCCTATTGCTATGCTAATGCAAAAGAGTAATATTGCTATGAGAAAGATTAAGTTTAAATGTCTATGCAGGTATAATAACAATGCTAAAAATGCTTCCTCCTTTGCTTGAGGAATGAGACTTCCTTTATAGGCAAAATAGTGAATTGGAGGGTCCAGATTGACTTGGCTTATGTAGGGCTAGGATTGCATGAGAGAGGCATGATCCTCAATACATGTTTGCAACTTCCACCAATACAATGGTGACAAGTGGCAACATGAGAGGGCTTGAGAGGAAAGGGAAGAGACATTAAATGCTCGAGAAGACATGATGGTTACCCTAGGGGGTTTTGTTAGGGTTAAGTTAATGGATAAAGATTTTATCCAAAGGATAAACTCTTGTGCAAGGGTTAGAGGGATAACCATGGTCAAAGCAATAAATGCTTGAAGAGACCCATGGGGTAAAAGGATGGTTAAGTTAGACATATAGTCTCTAACTAAGGGCCAAAGGTGAGTTAACCATTAATGGTCATGTAAGAGCCTTACATGCTTTGAAAGACTTTAGAGGTTAACTTGTTGAAGAAATAAAGCCTTTAATTCTTTATGAAGACTTTGCATGTTTTTGAGAAGTGATCTCTTCTTAAGGAATGTGAAAATGTTTAGGAGGGAACTACGTTAATTTAGAATGGATTAGAATATTTTAGAAGAAGGAATTAGTGGGTAAGTGGATTTGTAGGAGAATGAAAGTGGGGGGGATTTTAGGATTAGGATTGTGCAAGTGATTAGAAGGTGGTTTAGGCTAATTAGAATGACTTGGAAGAATCTAGGAGGTTAGTGAGCAAGTGGGCTTGGCAAGTGGGTGAGGATAAATAGGTTTTTTTAATTAAATGATTTATTTAATTAAAATTGTAGGAGAATGCAAGTAGATGGAGGATTTTAATTTATTTAAATAGGGATTTGATTTGTGATTTTTAAATAAATGTTTAATTTATTTAAATAAGAGGAAAGTGGGATTAAATAAATTTAATATTTGCACTATAGTTAGTAATTAAATAAATTTATGAAATTTATTTAACTAGAATAGAAGAATAGGCTGAGATGAATTAATTGAATGTAAATTTAATTAATAAAGGAATATTACTGCATTAAATAAATATTAAATATTTATCTAATTAGTGGACAAATTTGTGTGTCTACACTTACAAATGATGCCCAAAAAGATAGAATATCAAAGTTTACAAAATGAAGAATAGAACATTCAAGAAGGACAAAGAGAAATCAAGGCTGCCTTGGTGTGCTAAAAACAAGAAATAGTGACGCTTCTATTTCCGAAGAGAGAAAATATGTTGCGTACCAAAAATTAGGAGTTGATACTTCTACAGGGGAAATGTCAAAATTTGGTCATATACAAAATTAATTTGGTCTGACTAAAATCTAATGACAGTGAATTGCCATATGTTCCTCAGTTCTACATACTTGTCTTCCCAAGATCCAAATGTTCTATCTACAAGCTAATGAAATTCTTGAATTTTGTTTATATTTTCATTATGCTTTGCATAGTTCAAACCAATACTTATCTAGAGTCTCTCTTATAGTTGTCATGTATCATCTCAAAATAATGTATTGCATCAAGAATGGAGTTCAACTAATCTATACTTATATATCCATCAAAATAAAGTAAAGATATTGCCTTTGGACCTGCATTGTAGAACTCTAATTTCCATTGTTTCAAAGTTTTTGCTTTATCTTGATCATATTTGATATTTGGCATTACCTCGCATTCAATTTGATATATTATCTCTAATTTCTCCTTCTTCTTTTTTCTCAAGTTTCATCATATATGATACCATCTTTTCTAACAATAAAACATTATAAAAAATGGCTTACAGTTCCATTGGCTTGTCAAGATCATATCTTGATGATTTTATCATATCTCTGAGTTTGTGTTTGTGGAATCCATACATTCTCTTATTAGCTTTAAATTATCATCATCCAAATCATATTTTATCAATGAATATTTTAGGTCACAATATCCTTTGTAAGAATTACCAAATTTTGCATTTATCTTGGTTATCCTTGGTTAACCAGATTAATGACCATCTTATTTATAATTTTTATCTTCTTCCATGTAACCTATTCAATTTGATCCTTCAATTCCTTGATCTTTCTCAATAATTCTTCCCTATTAGATAGGAACACTTGACCTGAAGATGAGGGAACAAACACAATCTGCACTAGAGCACTTTTCATCACTTCTATTTGTACCTTCAAATTATTATTCTAAATTGCAAGATGTATAAATTCTTTCTTTAGAGCTTCATGAACTATCTAAAGGTAGCCTTATTGAATAGAGAAGTATTAACTACTAGATTTGTAGCTTATGTGACAAGGGTAACTAAGACTCCCTTTTAAATGTTGAAGATTTAGGATCAATTTTTTCTTATTGGTATTAGGAGCCAAGGATCACATCACCAAGGTTTCATATTGAAGACTAATTAGAGAGATAGAAAAATCCTTTTTTAATTTATCTTCTAAAGAATACACTCACCTCTCTTGTTTCCTTATCGTATCAAATGATAGAGTAGTAGAATTATCCCAATGTGGTAGCAAAAGACCTCCACTCTCATTCACCATTGTTTCTACACTCTTCATGAGAAATATTTCTAACCTTGAAGTTGAACTTACTTAACATTTCTACCCCAATTCTTTCCCACTTTGATTGTGGTTCTTTGTTTCTTTCTTCTATAACCAATCTCTGATATTTTTCCTTTTCCAATGAAATAACAAAGTCCTTGAACTCCTATGTTTGCACAAGGCTTATTATACACACCCCAAGGTTGAGAGAGGGAGTGAACCAATCTTGATCAAACACTTAAAATTTATATTACAATTCAATACCAACTTAACCATAATCTTATCAACATCAATGAAAGATAAAAAAATGAATACCATGCACAAGAGAATACCAAATTTATGTGGAAAAACTAAACAAGGGAAAATTACGATGAGAGTGAACTCGCAATATATGAATGAGATTATAATATTGTTTCAGGCTCACTTTTCCTTGAAGGACTTGCAAGATGAGGTTCACTACCCTAGGGAAAGATACAAAGGACTTACATAGATTGAGACAAACTACCTCGAGGAAAGATACAAGACTTTCTAAGGAGACACTATCTTAGAAAAAGGTACATGAACATATGAATCAAAATGAATAGGCCTTCAACAACACTGCCTCTAGCAATCTCCAAGTATAAAGTTACCCTTGAATCCCTATCTTAAGCAATCAAATTTAGAACAATCACCACACATTTTTTCTACCTCAACTTCACATCATTGATTCTATAAATAGAATGATCATGCAATTTTATTGGATATATTTATCTACACTATCAACGCAATCTGATCTTATATATATGCCATCTTCTTCAATACAAACATCAATTAGGTCAGCCAGATCATAAGACAAACATAGGTTCTATCAATTTGGACACCAAAACATAATTGTGGTGAAATTGGTCAAATTTAGGAGATAAAGAGTATCTAAAGGTATCATATCACTTCTCTCTAAGTTGTTTCAAACAATCCACATGCTATTACATATCCTTCAGAGTCGACAATAAGGTAATGTGTAGGTAAGCAATGTAGTACATCTCTATTCAACCCAATGTGGATCCTCTCATTCTAAGGTAGGACCCAAATACAATATAATAAAAAATTAAATGCAAGTAGAGACACCCAAGGATAAACTTCAAGAAAGAGAACAACTTTTGTTAGCCAAACTAGAGCAATTACCTTAAAACACACATGCCAAACAAATGCACCGTCAAACAAACCTTGTAGCATCATACAAAATATGCAATAAAGTTCCCTAAACACCCAAAAAAGTTCCCAAATACTTATTGCTCCTTGTCACATTATAATCATATTGGAACAACATGATTGATACAAAATGCTTCATTTTAAAGGGTTAGGAAAACTAGTCATGAATAAAACACCAGCATTTGAAACTTGAACTAAGACATCAAAAAAATATTTTAAGCATGTCCTCCGAGCTATGGCACATGAAACATGAAAGAAAAGAAATGTGAAGTATCTATTGAGCCAATTATGATAGACAACAATATTGTTAGCAAACGACAAACACCAACCTCATCAACTGCAACACCAAGGACCTAAAAATATGGGAGTACAATTTCCATAGAGAATAATCATTAAGTGAATATTAAAGACCATAACATCAAATGTGGAGCAATGTGAAGCATTCTTATAGACTATCATTAGTATGTATTGCACCAATTTACTCTATGAAACTTCAAAGGACCAGAGTGTCTTGGGAATATCAACTTCTCACTTAGGAACAATCAAGAAGTATAACACCATTTTGTAGTATACATAAGATCAAAATATCCATTCTATGACCATGCATGTAATCATCATCTTAATATTATCATCATGCAATCTTTGTCATCAAGCTTATTATCAATATAATCATTTGCATCAACACATTCATACTAAGTGTAGACATCATGCACTGAGAAGGTGGGCATCCACCACACAAAGCAATTTTAGTCATCACCCATCTTTACTCTATATCATTGACAATACCTTCCAAAAATCTCTATCATACCATTAATGATAACATATCGCCATCACTTCTTCAATAACTGCAAAAAACTATATCCAATCAATCACCATATCATCAATGACAACACAACAACTATCAACAAACAAAGACAACATATATTGTCAAACATCAGGTTGATATCAATGAAAATGCATATTGTTAACAATCTCCCCCTTTTTCATTGATGACAACACTTTCCAATGCTAATTACGAGAAATGAAATGTTCTCTCATTCGAAATATGCATTCTCTCCCCCTTTCACTAGTATCTCTTTAGTATGCTACAATCCAATATTTCTCCCCCTTTGAGACCAAGGACAAAGGGTGCATTTCTTCACTTGATTTTTAATTCATATTCTTCTACACTCTCACTCTATTTCAGATTTTCATTCTTCTCTTTCAACAGCTAACTAAGTACCTACTCCCCCTAAGAGCAACAATCAACATCAATCCAAAAGATAAAGAATATACTTTAAATTTGTCCCCTTGGATAGATGCACCAACATATGCATCTAATTAGAAGGAGGGACACCCCTAGCTTCTATCCGAGATACTCAAAAGTATCTTTTGAAAAGTGCAGATATCTAAAATCTAATCTTTAGTGGGCACATACTCCAATCTGACTTCTTTCTTTTCAAATTTCTCTCTTATAAAATGATACCAAATATAAATGTGTTTGGTTCTTGAATGCATCACCAAATTCATTGAAATGTTTATAGAACTTGTATTATCACACATGATATGAATGGTCTCATCATATATCGCCTTAATATCTTTCAATGTTTTCAAGTGCAGTAGGATGCTACAACAATGTATTTTTCCTCTTTAGTTGATAAATAAAATAAATATTGCTTCTTACTGAACCAAGAGACCAATTTGTCTCCCAATAAAAATATACTTCCACTGGTTATTCTATCATCAACATAGCCAACTCAATCAACATTAGTGTAAGCTGTCAAACAAAAATGATTGTCCTTCTTATACTATAATCTATATTCTAGAATTCCTTTTAAATATTTGAATATCCTTTTAACAACCTTATCATGAGATTATTTAGGATTAGCTTAATATATGACAACCATATAAATTTCATACATAGTATTAGGTTTATAAGAAGTCAAATATAATAGTCCTCCTATCGTAGACCTATAGAGAGTTTAATCAACTCTTGGAGACTCATCATCCTTACTCAAGTGACAACTAGCAACCATGGGGGTACTTACTAGTTTATCATTCTTTATACCTAACTTCTTCAACATCACCTTAATATACTTTGATTGATAAATGAATATTCCATCTTCTAATTGACCAACTTTAAGTCCAAGAAAGAAAGACAACTCACCAATCATTGACATCTCAAATTATTTGTGTATTTCTTTTGTAATTTTCTTGCATATAACATCATCTCCACCATAGATAATGTCATCAACATACACAACAACTATCAATAGTTTTTCATATTCAATCTTAAAATAAAAATTAATATCTGTTGTACTTTTCTTGAATACTTTCTACACTAAGTACTTATCCAATCTTACATACCAAGCCCTAGGATCTTGTTTAAGACCATACAATGCCTTTTTCAATTTGCACACCATGTTTGCATCCTCTTCCGGTTGAAATCCATCAAGTTGTTCTACATAGACCTCTTCTTCTTGATCTACATTTAAGAAGGTTGACTTGACATCCATCTAATACACCTTAAAGTATTTGTGGTCTGTAAATGCAATAAATATTCTGATTGCCTCCATTCTATCCACTAGAGCAAAATTATCTTCAAAATAAATGCCTTCTACTTGAGACTATCCTTTACACACCAATATATATTTATCATTTGTCACTTCTCCTTTTTCATTATGTTTATTCTATAGCACCCTCTTGGTTCTAATAACATTCTTATTTGTAAGTGTGAGAACAAGTTCCCATGTCTGATTCTTCTCAGTATAATCAGTTTCTTCTTTCATCCATCCTTCATCCTTGCTTGCATTAGAAAAGGTTTCAAGCTCAACCTTTGACAGAAGACAAATATTCACTTGTTCACATGCCTTGGAATGTCTTCTTTTGGTCTACACACCTTCTTTTTATCACCAATAATTTTGTCTTTTGAATGATTCTTTGGAACATACTTTGCCAGAGTCTTAGGGGTCTATTCTGATTCCTTTTCCTTTGTTTCCTTTTATTCTTTTCATTCCTCTTCTTCATTTGCAGTGTAGGGAACACATTCTATTCCATAATTCTATGGTTCTTCTTTGGTCTAATTCCAATTTTCATCTATTCTAACATTTGTACTTTCAACTATCTTCTTGAGTTCCTTGTTGTAACATTTGTAAGCCTTGCTTTTGTTGAATAACTAAGAAATATTTCTTCATTGGTTTTTGAATCAAACTTTCCAAGATCTTTTTATTCTCTTCTAATGTAACACTTGCTTCCAAATATTTTGCAATATCTAATAGTGATAATTTTCCCATACCATATCTCATAAGGGGTATTTTTTTGTTAAGAATATAGAGAACATATGCATGACCTCTTTCCAATAATCATTAGGTAAATTAGCATCTTTGAAAATTGTCCTAACCATCTTTTAAATTGTTCTATTGATCCTTTTTGTTTCCCCATTCTGCCGAGGGGTCCTAGGAGAAAATATAAGTCTCCTAATGCCATGATCTTCACAAAACTCATTAAACTCATTTGATGTAAATTCATCTCCCCTATCAAACCTTAAGCATTTGATCTTAGTATCCATTTCATTCTCAACCATAGAATTGAAAAACTTAAACTTATCCAATGCTTCATATTTTTTTCTTAGAAAAGTAACCCATGTCATTCTAGATAATTATCAACAAGTAGCATAAAATACCTTTGAATATTTAGTACTCTTGTCCTGGTAGGTCTAAATAGATCAACATATATTAGCTCCAAGGGATTTGTAGTAGAATATTCCTTGCTCTTGAACATTATCCATAGCAAAAGGAGTAACCAAACAATATCAATCCTTTACGGAACCTATTATAACTACATATCTTTGTCTAGAATTGTAAATCCATTTTCAGGGAATACAATCATATCCATTATCCTTTTTATGGGATACTGGTGCTGATTTGAATATCGCCTGCTATAACTATTTTCCTAAAAATCCATGGATAGAAGCCACCACTAAAATTACCTTTAAAAATGATAAACATGTATCTCATTTAATATATAAGGCCCCAACTGAATTTTCTGATGGACACATTGATGAACTTGTTTTTGTTCATTATGAGAGAGATAGATATGATAGAGTCATTGGTAGTCAATCAATGTGGAATTGGGAACCAATTTTGATTACTCAAAGACATATCACATTGAATAAATATCAAGTTCTAAGGTTGCAAACAAAATATGCCTATACCAGTAAAACCAATGTCTCAAAAGAAAGAAAGAAGAATACAGTATGAATCACTAAGCAAGCAGAAAATATCCAACTTCAGTTGGATCAAATAAAAATAGAATTTGAAATAACCATAATGACTAAGGATCTAAAAAATAATTCTTGACATTTGATGTGTAGATTGCCACTTAAGAAAGATGCTGATGGAAAGAAGATATTACCTAAGGCAAATGCACATTATTGCTTGATGATCTAGTTGAGATAGAACTTTGTAAAAAAGAAATAGACAATCTATTGGCTCAAGACTTGATCTCTCCATTTTCCTGTCATGCAATGTGCGTTCCCAAGTATGATGAAAATGGGAATGAGCTTGAAGAAAAGAGGTTGGTTGTCAATTATAAACCCCTTAACACTTGTCTACAAGATAATCAACATCCCCTTCTAGGAAAAGATCACATATGAAAAATTATTCAGGGAAGTAATATATATTCTAAGTTTGATCTGACAAAAGGTTTTGGTAGATCTCTATTCATCTTGATGATCGCTAGAAAAAAACTTTTTTAGTTCCACAAGGGTTAAATGAATGGCATGCACTTTTGTTTGGTATCAAAACTTCTCCTATTTTTCAGCAACACATGGATTTCATATTTCATAAATATTATAAATTCATCTTTCCTTATATTGATGATATCTTAGTCTTCAGTCAGAGTTCTGATGCACATCTTGAGCATCTTTGATAGTTTCTACAACTATGCCAATAACATGGTCTTATTGTTAATCCAACCAAGAGTAATTTTTCTCAAGAATCTCTTATTTTCATTAGCATTCGTCTTCTTCTAGTGGGGGGAATGGAGGCACATCAACACATCCTAACACAAATTTCCAATCTATAGGAGACTAATCTAAAAAAAATTCAACGTTTTCTTGGGTTGGTGAATTATGCTACAAGATTTTATTCAAATATTGCCCAGGATAGAATAGAACTTAACAAGTTGCTAAGAAAAAATCCTCTAGTATGGTCTTCCAGGCACAATGAAGCCATTGACAGAATTAAAAGAAAATGTTCTTCATTACCACCTCTACATCTACCAGGTAATAGTGACAAGATCATAGAAATAGACGGAAGAAAAAATGTTTGTGCGGGTATTCTGAAGGAAAAAACCTCACAAGGAAAAGAGAAAATTGTCAGATATGTATCTGTTAGTTTTAAAGGCAGTGAATTGAATTATCAAAGTACTCATAAAGAAATTCTTTCTATGATAAATTCTTTAAAATATTTTTATATGTTTGTTGCTGATAAAAATTTCCTAATCATAGATGATCTTCAAAATTTATAAGGATTTTTTAAGAAGGAATCCAAGGATAAAGTAATCTGAAGTTGTCTATTAGGATGAGCTCAATTCCTTAATACTTTTGACTTTGAAATTGAACATTTACCAGGAAACAAGATTTTGTTTGCAGACATTCTCTCAAGAGAAGGACATCAACAAAATGGAAATGTTCAAGTTATGTGGATTAAAGAAGAATGATGGTTTGAAGAAATTTGTCCCAAGTTCAGTAGAAATCCCTCCAATCAAAGAGACAAATAGAATTTTGATTTAGCAAATGATTATCTTTTTATAGATATAGAATGATTCAAGCCAAACAAATGTTGACAACACCAGGGATTTGGAACCAAAGTGGTTTCTTTCAAATATTTGTAGGGATGGAACTTGTTGATGAACAACTTAACCAATATCTAGCTAATCCCTGAAACTTTCAATACATGCATTTGTTATATGTAAGAATAGGGATCATAGGTCATTATAAAAAATATTACCAATCATCGTCTTGATGCTATTAAAGGATGATAGAATTACCAAAACCTCCCATGCACTCTTAGGAGGAGCCTGTGACTCTATGAAAAATGGTTCAATCTATATTGACTGTTTTGTAGACTATTTTGTCAGTTTAAAAGACACAAATCTTGACAATGTCCTGAACTACTAGTTTAAAACTATGAACTTGCATATGAATTTCTTTTTTGTTGATCATACCCTAGTTTTCCTGGCCCATTATTGGTTACATAAAAAATTCCTTCCATTGATGAATAACCCTTGAAAATCATTATCTCTTGAGGAAGCCTTATCCATAATTTGGAAATATACAAGTCCAACAACTCAATTAAGGGCCCCTCACATGATCAAACATAAAGATACCAAGATGCCAACTTCATGGGTACTTGAGCTATGGATTGAAGATGTACAACAAGAAAAACCTTCATAGTTACAAAGGGTTAGTATTCTAGAAATTGATGATAAGGTCATCTTAAATATCTCCATCCCAAACAATACCCAAAGTCAGTCTAAGAGGACTAAAAGAGTATTCAATTATAATCAAGATAGAGCTCCATTTGCAAGAATGTCTTTTGACATTCCTTCAACATTTGTTCAGCCTACACTTGGCTAGGAACACATATTTCAACTCCCAAAGCATTTAATACATAAAGGAGTTCCTAATGGTCACAATTCTTGTAATTGTAACTTCTTACAAAAAGGAAGAGGTCCTATGTTATGATCTGATACATCCTCTTGTACTCATGTTCATTTCTCTGAATTAGAAAATGGACTAATGAAATACGATAATTGTAGCTTCATTTTTTATTCTAGAAAAGCCTAGATGATGTTTGGAAAAGTTGTCTCTTTTCCTATTCATGATAATTCTAATTAGGAAGAAATGCTTATTGATACTCAAATAGGAAAATCTATTATTCCAAGAATCATACCTTCTTTCAAGGATTTCATGCAATATAATACAACTGGAAAATATCAAATAGAATTTTGGGCTCAACATGTCTCTATTGTTGGTGAAAAACTTGTTCCAAGTCAAATAAAATTTCTCAATTGGTCTAATCTTTGTCTACGTAAATAAATGATCCTTGCACAAGATCTTCGTTACCAATAGCAAGCTTATCTTCTTGATCAACAACTTAAATTTGCTACTACACAAGCCAATATGAATTATATCCTTTCCCATGTACAAACCCTTGACATCTCCCTTAGTATGTGAACAAATCATTTTTGTATTTCAGTTTGTAGAGCCCAAAGTTCAAAAAACTCACAAAAGAAAATGTAGAGATCGGTCTTGTTTAGGTTGTTCTCGTAAACAAGGAGATTATAGAAAGAAAAGGTTTTCTAAGAAAAAGGGATTCTTTCATAAGAAGGATAGATTCAAGATAAAATTTAATTGGAAGCCAACATGCTACATTTGCGAAGGGGAAAATTATGTAAACAAATGACGAGATAGGTATAAGGGTAAAAACAGGGGAAAAGGTTAGAAAACTTTAAAAAGTTGGATTAGATGACTTAGATGAATATTTGTATATAGATGATTATGCTTTTGACCTTGAAGATATTATTCTGACCGATGTAGAAGAAATAGATCAGTCAAATGAAAGTGAAGAATTTTTTGAACTAGAAAACAAATCTATAGATTCTGACTCAGAAATATTAGAAGTTTCATTCTTTGTTAGAATGATGCGAGGGAAAAGCTAGTCTACAAACACAACCCAAACATTAGATGGAATCATTGTTGAGATATGTAGAATAGAACATATTCAAAATGGAATGAATGTAAGACTAGAAACTTGGAGAAATAATAAAGAAAAATTAATGAGGTTGGAAGAGCAAAAAAGATATTTACTTCATCAATTAGAAAAACCCTCATCCTTTGTTAGACTAATAGGATATTTGCATCTAGAAAAATACACACCTCTTAGTCAAAGGATTTTTTCTGAAGCATCTACCAATGGTAGTATGGCATGCCGAATCTAGCAAAGACACAAAATTGAATTTCTTCACAAAGTAATTCATCAAGATAAAGAAGAAATTCAAGAACTTGAAGACGAGGAAAATGAAAACCTTACAGAGGAATTAACAAAAGGAAAAGAAATGGAAAGCCTTCATTTCTAGATTCAATGAGTTTTCTCCAGTTCCTATATCCCCAACAATCTCAACAAAAGAAGAAGAGGAAATCCACAATCAAGAAAATGTATATAGTCCTCTTATGGAAGAAGCTATCCACACTAAAGGGTTTGACCCAGACATAGGAGAAGAAGTACCCAAACAAAATCGAGCCTTTAGGCATACTATTACAACTTCATGTCCTCGTCTAGAATTGCAAATTCATTTTCAAGGAATAAAATCATATCCATTGGACTTTTTATGTGATACTAGTGCTAATTTTGAATATTGTGGGATATAACTATTTTCCTAAAAATCAGTGGATAGAAACCACCACTGAAATTACCTTTGGAAATGGTAAACATGTATCACATTTAATATGTAAGGCCCCAATTGAATTTTCTGATGGACACATTGATGAACTTGTTTTTGTTCATTATGAGATAAATGGATATGATGGAGTCATTGGTAGTCAAGCAATATCACATTGAATAAACATCAAGTTCCAAGGTTGCAAACAAAATATGCCTATACTAGTAAAACCAATGTCTCAAAAGAAAGAAAGAATAATACAGTATGGATCACTAAGAAAGCAACAAATATCCAACCTCAATTGGATCAAATAAAAACAAAATTTGAAGCAACTGTAATGACTAAGGATTTGAAAAAGAACTCCAAACATTTGATGTGTAGATTTCCACTTAAGAAAGATGTTGATGGAAAGGATATATTACCTAAGGCAAAGACAAATTATTTCTTGATGAGTCCAGTTGAGATATAACTTTGTAAAAAAGAAATAGATGATTTATTGGCTCAAGAATTGATCTCTCCATTTTCCGGTCATGCAATGTATGTTCCCAAGTATGATAAAATGGGAGTGAGCTTGAAGAAAAGAGGTTGGTTGTCAATTATAAACCCCTTAACACTTGTCTACAAGATAATCAACATTGTCTTCCAGGAAAAGATCACATATGGAAAACTATTAAGGGAAGTAATATACATTCTAAGTTTGATCTGATAAAAGATTTTTGGCAGATCTCTATTCATCTCGATGATTGCCATAAAAAAACATTTTTAGTTCCACAAGGATTGTATGAATGGAATGCAATTTCGTTTAGTATCAAAACTGCTCCTATTTCTCAACAACACATGGATGTTATCTTTCACAAATATTATAAATTTATCTTTCCTTATATTGATGATATCTTAGTCTCCAGTCAAAGTTCCAGTGCATGTCCTGAGCATCTTCAATAGTTTCTACAACTATGCGAACAACATGGTCTTGTCGTTAATCCAAGCAATAGTCATTTTGCTCAAGAATCTCTTATTTTCATTGGCATTCCTCTTCCCTTACATGAATCGCCAATCTATAGTTGACTAATCTAATAGAGCTTCAACATTTTATTGGGTTAGTGAAGTATTTTGGAAGCTTTTATTCAAGTATTGCTGAGGGAAGAATAGAACTCAACAAGTTGCTAAGAAAAAATCCTCCAGTTTAGTCATCCAAACATCATGAAGCCATTGATAGAATCAAAATAAAATGTACTTCATTACCACATCTCCATCTACCAGGTAATGGTGACAAGATTATAGAAACAGATGCAAGCAAAAATGTCTGGGTAGGTATTTTGAAGGAAAAAACCTCACAAGGAAAAGAGGAAATTGTCAGATATATATCTGGAAGTTTTAGAGGTAGTGAATTGAATTATCACAATACTCATAAAGAAATTCTTGTTGTGATAAATTCTTTAAAATCTTTTTATATGTTTGTTGTTGATAAAAAATTCATAATTAAAAGTGATCTTCAAAATTTAAAAAGACTTTTTAAGAAGGAATCCAATGATAAAGTAATCCAAGGTTGTTTGTTAAGATGGGACCAGTTCCTTAATACTTTTAAATTTGAAATTGAACATTTACTAGGAAACAAGAATGTGTTTGCAGACTTTCTCTCCAGAGAAGGACCTCAACAAAATGATTATTTTTGAGTTATATAGGTCAGAGAAGAACAATGGTTTGAAGAAAGTTGTCCTGAGTTTAGTAGCAATTTTTCAATCAAAGAGACATGAAGAATTTTGAGTTAGCAAATGATTATCTCTTTGATAGATATAGAATGATTCAAGCTAAGAAAATGTTGACAACACTAGGAATCTAGAACCAAAGTGGTTTCTTTCAAATATCTGCAACCTGATGGAACCTTTTGATGAACATGTGAAGAAATATCTACTCCTTCTAGACATTTAATTCCAGATAACTATTCAGTTTTTGAATCCTCATAATCAAAGTCCAGAATGATGGTTGCAACAAGAGAAATGAATTGAATTTATTCATGACATGTTTCAAGGACCATCTCATTATGAAAATTTTGTTTTTAATTATGCTGGATATCTAGGAGTATTATGGAAACTAACATTTGGATCTTTTAAGGATAACTTGATCAATAGATATGTTTGTCAGTGTTGTGGTTCATATGATGAAAATTCAATATTCCAACATTGGACTTATGGAGCACAGATCAGACACTTGTATAATAATCAACATCTTATATGGTTACATACTAAAATTTACTGGTTAGAACACGAAGATCCAGGAGCTGCAACAAGAGGGATGCATGGACCATGTAAAACAAAAACATTACATATCATGTGGAAAGAGCTAGATCCACTTGCACATCCATGTTCATTAAATGTTTCTCATGATGATATGAATTGTCCACAATGTATTCATGGCATGGTTGACAATGACTAATGAGTGAGTCTATCACTCATCAAATTTATCAATCTCTTTGGATGAAAAGATTAACATGGACCACACCATGGTAAAAGGGGTAAGGCTACCACCATAATGTAACCATGGGTTATGCTTCTCGTGATAAAAAAATATTCCTCTCGCATTTGCTTTCGGCTGTAAAGCAACTCTCTACATGTAGTGATCTCACATGTTTGTCTGTCACTTTCTTTGTTCATGACATATTGGGGGCCAACTAGAGAGCATCTCATCTAAGAAAGAGTTGTTTGTGATTTTCGCGTGTCAATTTTTGGCTGGAAGATTTCAAACTTCATTATACGTTTGTTCATGAAAAAGCGATGGGATTGGTCTATAAAAGGTGCTTGCTCGCTCATAACAAGCATAATGGTAGTGGCAAGTGAAAGCGCTAGTGTCTAACAAGTGTCACAAGTCTTAGGAGGTCTTAGGAATCAATCAAAGTGAGTAGAGGAGTATGCTCTTCCCTTATAGGGAATCAAAACCTCAGACCTCGCTTAAGTCATGAGTCTAACTGTCTTGAATATTTTGTATGTAATCTAAGCACATGATTTAAGTAACAAAAGATGGTCCTACTTCTATCTTGCAACTTCTCAAAATATGGTGTCAGGGCCTATAAGGAATCTTGCTTTCCAAATTTTGCATTAAAGTGAATACAAAATTTGTCATTGCATTTTCTCAATCTGTTTATCTTGATCTAAATCTTGAATCCATAAATGGTATATAGATCCTTGTATTGACTCTCCTTATTGTCTCTCACAACTCCTAATTAATCATTGTAAGTCCTAATTACGTAAGTCCCATTTTGTTTAGTCGTGTTGTCGCATTATTAAAGGGTAGATTCAGGTAGTAAGACTTGTGATTCGAACGATGATTTGAGCGAAAGTTTGAGTGTACTAGTAATATGGAACCTTCCACCAATACTCAAGATCAGATAGATGCACAAAATTATAAGGAAAGTTTCACACACTTCTTTGCATCATCTAAACAAAAAATATCTTTACAAGGTTCTTCAAATGCTTTAGAAGATGATAATGATAGATTTGGTGATAAAGAATTTAGAGTACCTAGAATAAAAGTAGTTGATATTTATAGAGATACAACTAAGGGTCTTAGAGAATTATTTGTTTATAAAAGTGCTAGTGATTGTAAGGTAGTTGAGTTACAATATGTAGTAACTAATGGGTTTTAAGGGAACCTAAAGTTATTCACTAAAACTAAAATCAGAGAGCTTCAATGTTAGGCAAGAGTTGATCCCTAAAGTTATCAATGAAGGTGGTAAACATCACTTCCTGATTTTTCTCTTTTCTTGACCAATAAAATTTCTCATACTATTCCTCACAATATTATTTAAATGGAGACAAATATTTACATTTGTTTAATATGAACCTATTATAAGCCATTCTTTCTATAGAATCAGTTCTAAAACCAAACATTCTAATCAATTGATAACATACTTGATCTATTCCACTTTGGATAAGATCATTTTTATATGCATCGTCTAATTTGTCCCAAACCCTTTTAGCCATTCTTGTCATTGAGTTTAAGGCCCGATGAACAACATCAGAAGGATGAACACCTGAACTGGTAGATAGATAATTTTGAACCCATGATCTCATTACATCAATGCTCATCATAATTTCTATTTCATCATATTTGTCAAAGTTTACCAAGGGAGGAGTTTGTGCTTTAAAATGATGTATATTTCTATATGAATTTAGAGATCCATTCCCTTTAGCCATTTTAATCTTTCCTTGTTTATTTTCTTTTGGTGTAGCATCTCTCATTTTTCCTAGGGCAGTATCCCAAACTTTCTCGATGGTTGGCTTTGGTATCCTAGGATTTAGACCTTTCCCCGAATATTGGGCTTGTAGATAACTAGCTAAGCTTGTGGAGAAATTCATTCATTTAACTGGTTGTGATGTTGCAGGCATAGATGCAAAAACATGTGTTTTGACTTACTCAGCTCACTTTACCACAGTGTTTTCAAGATGCAGTGTTTGACTAATGCTTTGGGAAAGAGTGTCGATTCTTTGGACAATCTACACAATAGTAGATATTTCAAACTTCAAACCTTTTAGATATTGCTCATGTATTTTTTGTATTTTTTGTATTTTTTGTTGGTCTTTAAATGGTAGATATTTCCGTTAGTCCTTGTACCTTCTTCAATCAATCTTCTTGAGATTCCTTTTTTAATTTCACATCCATTCTTATGAAATGTAATCCTGTATCCCTTATTGCACATCTGACTGACACTACGAAGATTATGTCTCATTCCCTTAACATATAATATATCTTGTCTTGTTCTTTTTGTCAATGGTTATGGTTCCTTTACCACAAATTTGAGCAACCTCTTTGCCACAAAACTTAATGATCAACCATTCCACCTTTCAAGATTAATGAACTTTCTTCTATCACCAATCATGTGATCAAAACATCCACTATCAATTATCCTTGCATTTGGTACTTCTTTCACATGAAGGGAAGTCCACACAATTAATGATCTCTCACTATTTTCATTATTAAATAGAGTATCAAATTACTTACATTCATCAACATTATCAACTTTTACAACCACAAACAATGTTTCATAATTTGAATTACCACATTCTTCTTCTTCATATGAATAACTACTTTCTTTAGACTAAAAAAATTCTTTTATACTTGTCCCATTTGTTTTATTACCTCCTCTTCTATTATTATCTTCTTTGAAGGTGCAATTAGATCACAAGGACCAGTTCTTTCACAATTAAAGCATTTGAAGGGTATTGCCTTTATATTTGTCAATGCCTTTCTTCAATCTTCTTACAAATCTTGCTTTGACATTGTCAAACTCATAATCAAGATCAACATTTCCTTCCACTCTCTTACCGGATTTTAATGTAGCTTCCTTCTTGGGATTATCCAATTCAAATTCTCTCATCTCAAAAGTAGTGAGTGCAACACGGTGAACTCACAAGACTGCTTCCCACTTTTTGGCCAGCTTTGAAACTAAGATGAACATTTAAAAAAAAACTCTTCACTTTTCGACACCTATAAATTTTAAACCGTTAAGAATTTGAAGATGATGTAAACTAGTGATTTGTAACATCTTGTCTACAAATTCTAAATATATTTTTTTCAATTTTTTTTGAAAAAAATTGTATTTATTTTTCTATCTCCCTCGAAAAGTAGTTTTTTTACAACAAACAACATTTTTTAAGAGTGATGTGCATCTCAAAATGCATAACATTTTTTCTATAAATGATAAAAACTTAATTTTTTTAGATTTTGGTTTGTAACATCAATACCCAATGCATGTAGTTGGTTTGATAGTGATATGTTGAATTTTTATATTTTATTGAGTTTTGAAGTCCGACTAATTATAATTTAGACATAGGTGTACGTTTGAACACATAACTTGTTCTATATATATTCAAACTCAATTTATTTATTTATTGTTAGAAAGAAGACATCAATACCTAGTGCATAGATATTTTTGAAAAAAGAATTA
The DNA here is from genome assembly GCF_030272615.1 of Cryptomeria japonica. Lineage (NCBI taxonomy): Eukaryota > Viridiplantae > Streptophyta > Pinopsida > Cupressales > Cupressaceae > Cryptomeria > Cryptomeria japonica. Next base: position 243,833,850 of record NC_081412.1, read on the forward strand.
AATGAGTTTGCTATTTTTCCCAATTCATTGAACAGAGAAGTTCATGTTTGGTGAAAAACCTATATTTGGTAAAAAATTTAAAAATAAGATCATAATAAACTCACAATGTAATAATTTCTCATTTGAGCCTTGAACCATAGGTTTAAAGGTGAAAATTTCTCATAATTCTGAAGAGATCGGGGGAGAGATGCCTAGAAAGGGGGCTCGTTCGAACATCCCTTTGAGCAAAGTGGGTTCACTCAAACCCCACCCAGTTCATTCGAACCCGTGTTCATGCGAACATGGATGACACAAACAATCACATAACGAAGTGTGATTCAAAAAGTTGATGATTTTTTTTCACACAATCGAATCCAAAAGCATCAAAAGGAATAATCACATAACGGACATGTTCATTTGAACATTCCTATTTCTAACGATCGATGTTCGTACGAACCCCAACTGATGTAAAAATGTTTTTTTTACAATTAATAATCTCATATAAATAGAGATATTTTATTTCATTTTTTCAAACACAAATTATCAAAGTAATTCACATTTTTTAGTGAAAGAAGACATTTGAAGGTCATTTTAAGCGTGACAATTTTCAAGGAAGGTTTTGGTGAAAGAAGGAATTTGAAGGTCATTTTAAAGGCAACAATTTTAAGACATTTGAAGGTTTTGAAGGTCATTTTAAGGACATGGGGATCAAGAGGAAAAGGCAAAATAAAACTTCAAGGAAGTATTTAGCTGACATGAAACAAACATATCGAGAACTAAGAATGCAAAGATATTATGCAAGTATGTATCTTCACTTAATTTCTATTTAATTATACATGTATTATGTACCTAAAATTGTGTTAATTTGATTAATTAAATATTTTTTATGTAATAATTTTCTTAATTATTTTAAATTATTTTAATTTAATTAAATTAACTTTTAAAATAATTTTATCTTTATTATTTCTAAATTATGATATTTTGATTAAATATCTTTAAGTGTGTTTGTGTTTTTTTAAATTATGAGACAATTTGAATAAATGCATTAAAAATAATCAAATTTGAAATTAGTCTATCATGCTCTACTTAAATCTTTTTATAATTCCCCCCCCTCTCTCTCTCTCTCTTCTTTCTTTGACTAAGACCTCTCTCTCTCTCTCTCTCTCTCTCTCTCTCTCTCTCTCTCTCTCTCTCTCTCTCTCTCTCTCTCTCTCTCTCTCTCTCTCTCTCTCTCTCTCTCTCTCTCTCTCTCTCTCTCTCTCTCTCTCTCTCTCTCTTTACAACCTCTCTTTTTCTAGGATGTCCTTAAATTAGGATCTCTATATCTAGAGTAACAAACATAATTTAGAAATGGTTGGATTAAAAATAATCTTGTTTTAATTTAGTCTCTCTCCCCCTCCCCCTTAAGTCTTTTTTTCTAATCTCATCTTTGGACTCTCTCTCTCTCTCTCTCTCTCTCTCCCCCCCCCTCCTTAAGTCTATTTAGAACCTCTCTTTTTAGGATCTCTCTCTCTCTCTCTCAAGTCTATTTAGGACCTCTCTTTTTAGGATCTCTTATTAGGACCTCTCTCTAGATTAGCGAATTATATATTTGAAATTTTAGTGCATTAGAGAGAGAGAGAGAGCGAGAGAGAGAGAGAGAAGGTCCTAAGGAGTTACACATCCAGTGTTAGAACACCATATGACCCCTTAGGACACTATATGAACCATTAGGACATCATATGATCCTAATAGTTTATGTATGTTGTCCTAAGGGGTCATATGGGGTCCTAAGGGGTAACACATGGTGTTAGAACACCTTATGACCCCTTAGGACACCATAGAAACCATTAGGACATCATTTGGTTGTAATGGTTCATATGTTGACCTAAGTGGTCATGTGGTGTCGTTAGGGATCATATGGGGTCCCAAGGGGTCACACATGGTGTTAGAACACCATATGACCCTTTACAACACCATATGAACCATTAAGACATCATATGGTCCTAATGGTTCATATGGTGTTGTTAGGGGTCACATGGTTCATATGTTGTCCTAAGGGGTCATGTGGTGTCGTTAGGGGTCATATGGGGTCCTAAGGGGTCACACATGGTGTTAGAACACCATATGACCCCTTAGGACACCATATGAATCATTAGGACATCATATGGTTCTAATCCTTCATATGTTTCCCTAAGGGATCATGTGGTGTCATTAGGGGTCATATGGGGTCCTAAGGGGCCACACATGGTGTTAAAACACCACACGACCCCTTAGGAAAATATATGAACCATTAGGACCCTATAATGTCCTAATGGTTCATATTTTATCGTAAGGGGTGATGTGGTGTCGTTAGGGTTCATATGGTGTCCTAAGGAGTCATATGGTGTTCTAACACCATGTGTGACCCCTTAGGACCCCAAATGACCCCTAACGATACCACATGACCCCTTAGGGAAACATATGAATCATTAGGACCCTATGATGTCCTAATGGTTCATATATTGTCGTAAGTGGTCATATGGTGTTTTAACACCATGTGTGGCCCCTTAGGACCCCATATGACCCCTAACGACACCACATGACCCCTTAGGACAACATATTGGTGCAGGAGCCCCTGACATGAAGACAACTTGGAGGACACCAGGGAAGCATGACAAGGAGGTGTATGGGTCTAATAGACTCAATTTTGATGTTTAAAGCCAATTATGGCAATTCATTGTAATGATCCTAATGTAATGGTTAATTGTCTTAATGGGCCTAATAGGACCAAATATGGGATTTCAGGGTTATAGGATTGGGAATGGTCTTAAGAGTGTTTAGACCTCTTGAATAAAGCATTTTTATCCTTTAAGAGTCATTAGCTTTGGGTAGAAGTCATAATAGGTTGTTTAATAAGAGTTTTTAATTCAAATGTTTGAATATTAACGACTAGTGCCATTTTGGTGGGAAATGAAAAAATAGGCGTGTTAGTCATTTGTAATGACAAATAACTACATGGATCAGTTGGGGTAGTTTTTGGAGGCCTACTTAAATCCCTGAGAGGCATTTGTATAGGAGAAGAGAGCACAAGAAAGTAGAGATTGTTCGAATTGCAACTCAATAGCAATAAAACTCATTTATTTTCCTGCAAATCTGTGGTTTCATGTTTTCTTTGCACAAAAGTAGTTTGATATTGGTTTTGTAATGAAGTAAGGGTAGTGTCTATGTATCCTTACATGTTTGTAATCTACTGAAGGTTCAATAAACTTGGAATCACACATTGTACTGTACATTCCTAAGTTTGCAGTTTATTATTTACTGTTTTGTTGGTTTCCTTTGAAATAATGATCCAACCATAGATGTAAGAATCTGTTTCCTATGGATTGGATCATCCCTAACTTGTATCATACATTCTTGACCCTTTAATGATAGGAAGTAGTGAAATTTTGGTGTACATCGGGAAAGATTAACTGAAAATGCATGGTTTTTGTGTCATAGTTATAGAAGTAACAAATCGGCCTTAAGGAGGGGATATTTTTATGTTTGAAACAATAAGAGTCTATTAGGGAAATGGTGATTCAACCTTCATTTTATTTTGGAAGTGTGTTTGGATGAGTTTTTGAGAAAGACCTAGGTTTAAGGGTGAATTAGTGAGGGTTTTGGGGTTAGGGAATATAGAAGCCTTACCTGACCCTACAACCTAGAAAATACTTGGTTTCGGATCATAACCAAAGACTTTACACAAGGGTTCTTTCTAGAGATGTGTTTTGAAAGTACTTCCTTTGCAAATGTGGCCTAATTAGCCTACCGAATACAGAGGATAGTGAGTTTTTGAGATTTTTGGTCCAAAGTAATAGTACCTAATTTTTGGATATGTTATTATTAGCTGAAAAGGGTATCCTAATATGTTATTTTTTTGTCTAGTGATTTGCAAATATGGGGAGATAATCACCTAAAACAGTGTTTGTAGGGCTAGTAAGAGCCTAAGCCAAGTTTCAGATTAGTACTTGAGTTGTCTTGAAAAATGGAGTATTGATGTCTTATGAACCTTAGAAACATGTTTTTTGGGAGTGTTTAATTGGTGTAGAGGTAGAGGATCCACTTGTCTTAGTGGAGGACAAGTTTTGAGCCTCTTAGAGGCATTAGATGCACTTGAATCACCCTAGGAGTGTGGGGTTTGGGTCCTAATCATATATTTATCTGCAAGTTTTTCAATTATTCCTCTTGCCTCTACATCACATATGAAACATTAGGACCCTATGATGTCCTAATGGTTCATATGTTGTCCTAAGGGGTCATGTGGTGTCGTTAGGGGTCATATGGGATCCTAAGGGGCTGCACATGGTGTTAAAACACCATATGAACCATTAGGACATCATAGGATCCTAATGGTTCAAATGTTGTCCTAAGGGGTCATGTGGTGTCGTTAGGGGTCATTTGGGGTCCTAAGGGGTCACACATGGTGTTATAACACCATATGACTCCTTAGGACACAATATGAACCATTAGGACATCATATAGTTCTAATGGTTCATATGTTGTCCTAAGGGGTCATGTGGTGTCGTTAGGGCTCATTTGGGGTCCTAAGGGGTCACACATGGTGTTAGAATACTATATGACCCCTTAGGACACCATATGAACCATTAGGACATCATATGGTCCTAATGGTTCATATGTTGTCCTAAGGGGTCACACATGGTGTTAGAACACCGTACCCCTTATGACAGTATGATTCCATAAGGTGTCATATGGTGTCCTAATGGCTCATGTTGTGTACTAGGATTTTAAAAGGGGTCATATAGGTTTTAATTTAAATTGATTTTAAGTTGGCTTAAGTGGACATAGTTTAAAATTTTCTATTGTTTTGTAATGTAAGCTAAGTTTTCCTAAAAATATTCTATTGTTTTCCTAAAAAAAATTGTTATCTAGGTTTTCCTAATAAAATTCTAACTTTTTTCTTAAATATTCAAAATAAATATTAAATATACAATTATTTATTTGAAAAAACAAAAAATAAAAATAAAACTCTTTTATTTGCTATTTAAAACAAATAAATCTAATAATAATAAAAATAAATTAAAAAATAACATAATTAAACAAGAAAAAGGGTAATTTTGTGCACATGGAACAATGTAGGTCAAATGACGACTGTTGAGGAGCGTTGACAAGTGTTGACAGGAGCCACTGACAAAAAATACACGAGGGGTTTTCTCTAATTGCCCTATTGGAGCCAAGACTAACAGTTGATAATGACATCTGAACTGTCATTTTGGACTTATATATCGACAGTTAAAAAAAATGGTGAAATAGGGGTTTGCTCGAACCCAAATTTAAATTTGGGTTTGAACAAACCCCAACCTAGAAGTGGGTTCGATTGAACTATTCGAGTGAACAATGGTAGTTCGTTCGAATCACCTTAAAACAAAAAAATCCACCTTCGCGATTTTCCTTCACGGGTAAAAGTGGGAACCACTATTATGAATCAACTCACCATAGAATTGATCCATTATATGTTTGTTCAAATCCATACTTTCTCTTTAGGAGTATAGGTTTTAGGAAGAGTTCTAAGTACCTTCATTACTTCATCTTCATCTGATTTACTGATGTAGGAGCATCAGGAGCCTCTTAAGCATACATTTTTTCATTCTTGGTTTCTAGGTTGTTTTAGTTTTTTAGAGTCGAATAAGGTCATTTAAGACAATTTGGGATCATTTTGATCCATTTTGGAAAGTTTGGAGTCAATTTGTTAAAAAATGTCAAAGTTGCTACAAACTTCCCAATATTGCAACAAAAGTTGTCAAAGTTGCTAACAAAGTTGTCAAATTGTTGTAATTGTTCAAATTTGGTTATATGCTGGTTGGAGAAGCTGTGGAATGATGGAGAATGAATAGAGAAGAAGAAATCCTTGTTTGGGTGCAAAAATTATGTGTTTTTCTCATGTTTTTGACTATTCTTTTACTTTGTATGGTCTGTATCTTTCATTAAATAATCTATACCAGGTTGGATATGTTAGAGGAGTGAATCACCTTTCATTTTTCATTGGTCTCACTGAATTTCATTAATAATTGCAAGAGATACCATATTTTCTTTGTAGATTTGTATAAACCCTACCTAGGGTAACCAGTAAGAGGGAAAAATGCATAAATTGAGCTGCCACTAGTGAAAACTCCTACAAATGGGTGGAGAGGTATGTGATGACATGTTGTATCATATCCCAAAATCACAAGGCCCTATGATGGTGTTTTCATGCATTAAACCTGACTATTTGTTTGATTGCAGTGTAAATCAGTCTGTCAAGATTGCAAGAGATGATATTGAGTTCATCAATCCTTGATTTGGTTCAATTTATCATAAGGTATTGAAGGTAACATGTATATGGGAGTCTTGTAGATATTTTTCAATTGTTTGTAGACCATTTTGTGATGTTTGGCACAACCATGCTATGGCAGTCCTAATAGGCCAGTTCATGACAATTTAGGACAACATATGGAAGATTTGACAACCCAAATCCAAAGTGATTGAGTATAAAAAGGATATGTTGGGAAAGGGTCTTAGAATTGTTTATGGACCTTTTTTAGGTGTCCAAAAACCAAATTTGTGTTGTATGTCTCTGTACTTGTCCATAGTGCATTCTCAAACATACTCGTCATGAGTGGGGAGTTACTTTCATGTATTGAGTTGGACTTTGGAAAACAAAGTGGATTAGTTCTAGTTGTCAAGAAGACCATGAAATGTTTCCAAACCTATTGAGGGTGTTCATATGAAGTGTGCTAAAGATGTTTGAGGGGTTCCATAAATGAAAGGTCTAAAAACCAGTGTTCATTACCTTCAAGAGTTTTGAATTAGTCAAACCACTTATGATTAGATTCCTTACCTTTCCATTATCACCATGCATTCTAATCTCATCTGGAGTAGTTGGAGGAGTATAAGGACAATTATAACCATATACAATATATATGTAGATACCAAACATATTAAAATCAAATATTATTCCATCCTTATCTTCCTAAAGGATTAGTTCATGCCATCAAACTTGGGTATCTTGTAAGATCCTTCTTGTGCCATCTTGAACCTTCCTTAAGTGGCCAATCTTCTTCCAAATGAACTTGGATCTAATATCAATTGTTAAACACACCCTAAGACTAAAGGGGGGTGAATCAAGCTTGATAAAAAACTTGAATTGTATACCACAATTCAATACCAACTTAACCTTAATCTTATCAGCAACAATGAAAGATAAAACAATGAACACCATGCACAAGAGAACATCAAATTTATGTGAAAAACCTAAACAAGGAAAAATAGGGATGAGAGTAAACTCATAATATATGAGTGATATTACAATATTATTTTTGGCTCACTACCAAGAAATCTCGATGCTCCCTGAAGGACTTGCAAGCCAAGGTGCACTACCCCAGGGCAAGATACATAGACTGAGACATAGAACCTCAAGGAAAGATAAAACTTGTTAAGTAGACACACTACCTTTGAGAAAGGTACATGAATATATAAATAAAGATGAATAGGCATTGAACAACACTACCTACAACAATCTCAAAGTATGAAGGTGCCCTTGAATCCCTGTCTAAAAGGGACCAACTTCAAAACAATCACCAAAAAGTTCAACTTCACATCACTAATTTTACAAATGCTATGATCATGTAAGCGCATTGCACATATTGATCGACACACTCATCCACACCATTATGATGGTGGAAATAGAGATCCACAAATTATGGTATGAATTCACTTATTTCCATATAATACATTAAAGGGGAGAGGAGAACCCAATAGATTCAACCTCAATTATATTAAGAATAAGGCTATATATGGAATGGATTTTGTTCCCCTTTTGATTAGTTGAGGATGCAATTGAAATAATGTAATTTAAAGGCTATTTTTAGAGTAAATTATGAGAATTTGACAAAAAATAACATAAATAGTAATCTACATGTACAATATGTAGACATGGAGCTCTGTATGAGGAGAAGGGATAGAGAGGCACCTGTGACAACAAATTTGGCCTAAAAGTGTAGAATTGGGAGGCAATTATCAACTTAGTCCTCCAACTATAAAATATAGGCAAACAAGAAACTTTTGAAATCACAATGTTGCTTTGAACCTGTTCCTAGAAGCTCATAAAAAAATTGTAGGATTGGGAGGTCATTATCGACCTGGTCCTAATTTTGCTCCTACAAAAGTTATATTTGATCATCATCAAATTTCCTACCAAAATATTCATTCATAGCTCCTAAATCTATCGTCTACACATAGAAATAATGGAAATGGTATTATTGATAGGGGTTTGCCTAGGTCAAAACTTAGGTTTGGAATTAAATCTTCAATACATGAATGATCTAATCATACACATATGCTTGCATGAAGATTGATGTATATTTTCTACTCCACATGGTATAAATTCTTGAAGAATATGGTGGGAGAAATGCTACTTTGACTGCTTGAAGATGATAATGAATGCTTGAAATGATAGGGATCATGAAAATGAATAGGAATAATTCTCTTGTATAGGGTTCTTAAATAAATTTATTGATTAGGTCAACCTTCAATGGCCAAATTGAGACACCAAGAACTAAAATAATTGGGGAGGGGAAGTGCATCAACACATTTAAATTAGGTCCTATTTACAGAGAACTAGGATGCCCTAGGCGCCATTGTCATAGACCAAGACACTTTGGGCACCATGGTCCAACAAAAATAGGGTAGAAAATAGGAAAAGGAAAAGTGCATAGCCCGAGGCAAAGGTTCATTTCTTTGTGGAGACATGTGATATCAAGTTTCAGATGAAAAGGGTAGAAATGGTCCTGGGGGAGAGCTAAGATGGGACACACTAAATTAGGGGAACAAAAGGTGGTGTGAATTGTATAGGGTTGCAACTTATGATGATACATATAGCCCCCACTTTAGTGAGAGTATGAATCTATATGTATATTCATGGTAAAGTAGCAAAAATAGAGATAGAGATACGAGCAACTAGGAGCAAGATTACAAAGAGATAAGACACCACTAGATTCAAGGGAACGAGCCCAAAAGCCTAGGATCTTAACTCATAAAATCATATGCAAGGACACACAAAATAAGATAAAAGAAAAGCAAAGATAAATATAAAATCAAATGAAAGACACAAAAGGGGTTAGTATTAAAACCAAATGATCCATGTCTACTAGTTGAGGAGACCTCAATAGTCAAAATGTCTCAACCACTAATACCATTCTTAGAATGTTATTATAAGAGCACAAGTGGTCACATGGAAAGAGAAATATCATGCATGAAGTGATGAAATAAGAAACCATGATCCAACAACTAAAAAATTGTGTTATGTTAGGGAGTTCTGGGGATAGAAAGAAAGGAATGCGTATTCTAAAGGCTAGCAAATTGTGTTATGCTAGGTGATTCATGAGACACCACATATTTTGTGGGATAACAAAGTATATTATATTGTGTGATTTGTGAAAGGAGAGTCAAAAGGTGTAGTGAATTATGTTATTCTAGTCAACTCATCCTACAAAAGGGAGAGGAAGAGTCAAAAGGTCTATAAAATTGTGTCATCTAGTCAACTCATTCTACAAAAGGAAAAGGAAGAGTCAAAATATCTAGAAAATTGTCTTATGCTACACAAATCATCCTACTATGACATTGTCTAGATTCAAGAATGAAGCACCCCATCTAAGACTTTGGTCTAGTTTCAAGCATGCAATAACCCGTATAAGACACATAATAGAAAATGTCATTCTCAAAATGCTATTACAAGAGCACAAGTGGTCACATGGAAAGAGAAAGAGCATACATAAAGTGATGAAATAAGAAACGATAATCCAACAACTAACAAATTGTGTCATGCTAGGAAGTCATGATGAGAGAAAGAAAGGAACACATATTCTATGAGCTATCTCATTGTATTATTCTAGGTGATCTATGAGAGGCCACATATTCTATGGGACACCAAAGTGTATTATGTTGTGTGATCTATGAAAGGGGAGTCAAAAAGGTGTAGAAAATTGTGTTATGCTAGTCAATCGATCCTACAAAAGGGATAGGAAAATTCAAAAGGTCTAGCAAATTGTGTTATGCTAGTCAACTCATTTTGCAAATGGAAAAGGAAAAGTCGAAAGGTCTAGCGAATTGTGTTATGCTAGTCAACACATCCTACTATGACATTGTCTCATTTTAATAATGAAGTACCCCATCTAAGACTTTGGTCTAGTTTCAAGCATGCAATGACCCGTATAAGACACATAATAGAAAATGTCTAATTTGGGGAATGAAACATATTGTCTAAGACTTTGGTCTAGTTTCAATCATGTACATCCTATCTAAAATGTATAGATATGTCTAGTTTTGGGAATGAAACATCTCATATAAGATTTTGGCCTAGTTTTGAGCATGTACATACCATCTAAGGTATATAATAATATGTAATTAGGACACCACATATACACCCCCCACCTTAATATGTTGGCATATCAATGTGTTAATATCTTAACGTAGAGTGAGAGCAAGGATAAACACCTTCAACACCAAGGATATATCCTTTAGGCAACAATATACATGCAATCCAAGTCAAAAATGACATAGATCTTTTAAGACAAGGAGGCGAAAGCTATAAAAAGATATCTAGCACAAATGTAAAGGGATCCTTTTGAGGGATGCAAAGAGGAAGAGATCCTTAACCAAATATATCTAACTCCAAAATAGAAGAGTTATTTAGTAAAATAACATCTTTTAAATGGGAAGGAAACAAAGAATGCACACTTTATAATAGTTGGGAGAAAATGGACTCTTAGTGAAAGACTGCACACATTTGCTAACAAGAGATTATTCATGAAAGATGTATTGTTTCAAACAAAGAATAGCTCAATCCAAGGGACACACATCTAATCACATGTAGGAAAACTCTATCTAAGAAATGACATCGAGCTATGAAAGATGCAACTTGACAAAGGAAAAGGAAACCCTATTCTTCCCCCCAAGCATGGAGACAAAGAAAAGACTATTGTGTTGCTATCCAAGTATGATTACACACAAAATTATACCATGACAAATGACAAAAATCCCTCAAAAGGTAATCTACTAAGATCACATAGTGAGGAGCAACATAATAAATGCATTTATTAGTATTCATTTATCATTTAATAATACCATTATTAATGAATCTTTACATTGAATTTTTGAAATTAGGACAATCATTTGTGTGATGGCCATGAATTTGATGATATGCATAGAAAGGGTTATTGTCTTGACTAGATCTATGAATTATTCTCATTTTTTAATAAAATAATGGGTAAGTATATGGATTTAAGAATATCATCCATAGATGTTTGAGATGATGAGGGGTCATATCTATCCTTTCTCTAATGATTTGCGAGGGAGGATCTATAGGGACCTTGACTCCTTGTTCCATTTTCCCAAGTCCCTAACCACTATAGCCTTGTTTTGAAATGATATCATAGACAACCTCATAAGATATTTTTAATTGTGAAAGAGACAGACTCTCATTAAGAACTAATTTATCATAGCTAAACATTATTAATGACTTATTTTATATGAATATTCTCTTTTAAATCATCATATGCATGTCCACTTTGTAAGGTTGGGAGAGAGAATCGTTATCATCTAAGGCTTCATATTTTCTTAATGTTATATTAGGGGATAGGTCATGAATAAAATACATAACATCATCTTGCCTCAATATATGTTGATAATTAAGATAAGCTCTAGGAGAATAAGGAGGATCTAGAGTGATTGATGTGCCAACACATTTACCTTTACCCCTTGCTCTAAGCTATCTTAATGAGAAGAGGATTGTTCAATGTTACTATTCAATGTTGCTTCGCCCTTGGAGAGATTATTGATAAGAGTATTTATTCTTTCCTCATTGACAAAAGATACCTTAGGAGAGGTACATTTGTTATTTATTTCAACATAATCTCTAGGATTATCAAGAGTATTTTCCACCAAAGCTTTTATGAGATCTACATATTCCATTAATTTCCTTAAAAAATATTATTATATAACAACATGAAACATGGATAAAAAGCCTTGAAAAATGGTTTATAAGTAGGAAGTATTGTCAAAGCTCATAATACATAATATGTGAAAGTACTAAAAGAAGGCAAGCAACATGAAATGAAAGAATCTATTATCCAACACATTATTTTGATAAAGGTAGCTAACAAATAATGTAATCAGATGTGAAGTAGAAAATTAATCAGATTTTGTGAATTCCACTATGAAAAATTAGATCTAAAAAAACCAAATTAGAAATGTGTATTCACGTTGGGTTCACCAAAATGTGATGGTGGAAATAGAGATCCACAAATTAATGTAAGAATTCACTTATTTCCATGCAACACATTAAAGGGGAGAGGAGAACCCAATAGATTCAACCTTATTTCTATCAAGAAATGGGCTAAATACTGATTGAATTATGTTCCCCTTTTGATTAGTTTAGGATGCAATTGAAATGATGTAATTTGAAGACTGGAGTAGGGTAAATGATGGAATATTGACATAAAATAACATAAACAAGCTATAGGTACAATATGCAAAGATACACCTAAGTATGAGAAAAAAGGATAGAGAGGCACGTGTGATAACAAATTTGGCCTGAAAGTGCAAGACTGGGTGGCAATTATCAATCTAGTCCTCCAGCTATCAGATGCAAACAAACAAGAACTTTTTAGAATCAAAATGTCACTAAAATATTTTTCCCAAAAGCTCGTTAGAAATTCATGGGATTGGGAGACAATTATTTATCGGGTCCTCTGATTTTAGCTCATGCAAAGGTCATACCTAATCATCATCGAATTATTTGTCAAAATATTTGTCTGTGGCTCTTAAATCTATTGCCTACACATAAAAATAAAGGAAATGGTATTGTTAATAGGTATTTTCTTAGGTCAAACCCTAAGTTTAAAATTAACCCTTGAATTGAATTAAAATTGAACTTGAAATACTAAAGTACATGTTGAATGATATATCTTAGATTTGTTGAAATTAATGATGGAAGATGATGCAATGATCTTTGAATGTAATCACAAGTGTTGATGCAATAACATGACAGGACATGAACATGAATGACCTTTCAAGCACACATGCTAACATGAAGATTGATGCATATTTGTTGCTCCATGATGTTGATATGATTGAAGAATATGGTGGGATGAAATGTTTCTTTGAGTGCTAGAAGATGATAATGAATGCTTGTTATTGGAATGTTTGCTCGATGATAGAGGATCATGAAAATGAATAGGAAGAATGCTCTTATATAGGGTTCCTGAGGTAATGTACTAATTAGGCCAATCTACAATGCTCAAATTGAGACATCAAGAACCAAAATCATCGAGGAGGGGAAGTGCACTGACATATTTAAATTAGGTCTTGTTTAAGGAGGAATAGGATGCCCCAAGTGCCATGGTCCTAGACTAGTCCATGGCTTGGGCACCATGGTCCACTAAAAATGGGGTAAAGAAGTGGTAAATAAAAGTGAACAAACCAAGGCACAAGTTCAATTCTTTGTGTAGATAGATGACATTGGGTTTGAGGTAAAAAGGCCAAAAATGGAACTAGGGAAAGCTAAGATGGGACATACTAAAGTAGGGGAAAAAAGGTGGTGTAATTTGTGTAGGATTACAATTTGAAATTCTTCAACCATAAACATTGATTTTATCTTCTCTATATACTATCTGTAGCATCATAAATTGTCACCTGACCAATTTACATCTCATGTTTGTGTCCCTACTCTAGCACGTCTCCCCCTCATCTCCTATTTGGGTTTGTTCAATGCCTTAACTCCAGCTTTTATGCCATTTACACTTACCAAATGATCCTATGGGGTTGTGTCCTTCTCCTTGGGGCCAAGTTAAGGTCCCTAATTGAGGAAGACCAAGGCACTAGAGGTTGGCCTAATCAGTAAATTAACCTATTATCTCATATATAAAGACATTTGATCAACCTAATTTCATACCTAGCAATTTCATTCAAGCAATCAAGCATTTGAGCATTGAAGTGTTCATCATCAAGCATTTTTAGGGATCTTCAAGGATGCATTTTCTTCATTCAACAATTGTGGAGCAAGTTACATCATTCATATGAAAGAATGTGTGTGTGATTAGGGTTTTATCATATTAATGTCATTTCATAGAACATATGTGACTACATTCAAGAAGCAAAACATCATTATCAGTTATTGTAGATACGAGGTACATATCTTTCCATTATTTCAGTATTTGCAATATTTAATTCAAGGTTAATTCCTAAATTGGGGTTTGCCTTAGGCAAAACCCTATTCCCAACCTATTTCCCTTCTCTAGTGTGTGTAGAAATAGGTACGAAAATGTGATCTTTAGAATTGGCTTTACTTAGAGTGACGAATCAATCCCCCATTAGAGTGCGAAAAGTGAAAAGGACCAAAGCGACCACCATCCCAGTCCTGACAAATCAAGAGATCCTTCTAGGAACAGGTCTAAATACTCTTAGAATCCTTAGATCTAGGTTTGTGGCTCGATTCGACGACTATAGCTCATTGTTCAAAGATTTTTACTTCTATTCCAACATATTTACCCTAATTTCAACATCTTCAGCAAATGAATTTAACTCAATGGAAAGAAGAGGGTCATCCAGGACCCCTTGGAATTAGATAAGAATCTAGTTCTATCAAGTTTAGATCTATCTAATTTCTATCTTTCCCTAATGTAATTGGTCCCCAAGTAAAATATTAGCAGTTTTCATACATCTAATGGTGGAAACTCTAATATTTTCACCCTTCACATTTTGGTGAACCCGATGCCTTACACCTTTAATTCTGATTTATGTTCTCAGATATGAGTGTTTATGCAATTTAAAATTCAAATTTACATTTACAAGTTTAATTTCCAATTGAATTTCATAAATTTAGAGGTTAATTTCAAAAACCCTATTTTTTTTTTAAATTCTAAAATTGAGCATGTGGGTTGTCTAATTTAGATTAATTGTTTCAGATCTGATTTGAAAACATTTCAATTTTCAAATTTACATTCATAGATCTCATTTTAATCGAATTACATAAATTTAGAAGTTTAATTCATAAAAACCCTAAATTATTTTGGTTAATTGGATTTGTGGGTTGTATAATTCACCACTTTAATCTTTAGATCTGATTTTAAAAATTAATAAGGACACTTAATAGATCTGAATTATTTTCTATTTCAAATATGATTACTTTTCTTTTCACTTATATTTATCATAGTCATGTGTTGGATAATGGCTTCTTTTGTTTCACATTACTTCTTTTCATTCATAGGACTTTGACATATTGCATTTTTAGAATTTCCAAATTTCCTTGTTTTCATCAATTAGATCTCAAATATTACATTTATAGTGCATGTTGTTTTATTGTGATATTTTTAGGGAAATGCGTTGTATATATAGATCACATCAAATCTTTTGTAGATCCCAATCCTAGAAATATTAATGGAAAACCTAATACTTATACCTCTCCTAGGGTATCTAATGTGAATGGAGAACAAGCTAATACTCCTATCAATGATCTCTCTAATGGAGAGAAATAATTGAAGAGAAACATGGCACCATCTACTTCTCATACACATACCCTAATGCAAGGGGGGCAAGATCAAAATATTGGTGTTTCAATCTCTCTAGATCCTCCTTATCTTAGAGCCTATCTTAGTCATCAAAACATTTGTAGAGAAGATGATGTTATGAATTTTAATCATGATCTATCTCCTAAAATAACATTAAGAAAAGATAAGGCCTTATTGTTATGCCTTGCATAACACACACCAACTTTTCACTTCCTGAGTTTGGGCCCCCCTCGATTTCATTTTGGTTTCTTTTTTTTTTTTTTCTCTTTTGTTTTCTTTGTTTTCCGTTTGTTTGTATTTCAGAGTCCTAGAACTCCAAGGTCCTAAAGTTCTTCAGATCTTTGGACTCTTAGGCTCCCTTCATGTCCTCTCCCATTCTTTCCCTTGTTTTTTGGAATTCCATAATCCTGGAGTTTCATTTTTGGAAGAGTTATTTCATTATTCAGAACCTCAAAATCTTGAGTTCCCTTGTTCTTCTATGTGTTTTCATTTTAGAATTCTGGACTTTTGAGTTTCTGAGGTTGTGGTGGCCCCGAGTTTCCTCACACCCCGAAACCTTGGGATCCTGTAATATAGAGTTTTCATCTTTCTTCGTTGCTTTCGAGAGTTTATGATTTTATGATCCTGGGAACCTTAGGAACTTATCTCCTCAAAGTTCTCGATTTCCCAAACCCTAAAGTCCCATGTTACCATTTGGTCATTTTTGCATTTTGGCTTCTCATGCGTGCATCTTCGTCTTGTTGTTGTCACGTGTTGTGGCTTGTGTGTATTCATTGTTGTGCATTCGTCCTCTTGTTGGTCATTTTTTTTCGTTTCATCTATCGTCGTTGTTCGATCAGTTAGTTGTAGGTTAGCATAGGCGTAAAAGATCCACAAAATCCAAAAACATTGAAAAACGCTAAAAAACCTAAAAAAAGTAAAATCTCAAAATCCAAAAAAATGGAAAAACGCTACAATTTTTTTTGTAAAATCTCAAAATCCCCAAAAAGAAAAACACTAAAAAACCTAAAAAATTGTAAAATCCAAAAAATCCAAAAAAATTGAAAAAATTTGAAAATTAAGTAAAAATTTTGAAAATCCAATTTTTTTTAAAATAATATAACTCCAAACAAATTAAATAATTGTGAACAGTCAAATTTAAAGTTTATTTTAATTAAGATTAAATATTAAAATTAATTGAAACCTTTATTAATTTCAATTATTCTGAAATTCAAAATTAATTTTAATTTTAATTATGTTAAAATTTGAATTATTTTAAGTTTTATAATGTATTGAAATTAATATGTTTTTATTTATGTAAATTTTAATATTTAAAGTTAATTTTAGTAAATTTTAAATGAACTTGCAATAATTAAATTTTATTTTATTCTTATTTTAATCATTTCATAATTCAAATTTAATCCAAATATTAAATATTTGGACTTAGTTTGAATTTAGAAAGGTTTTAAAAATTAATAAAATTTTATTTAATCTTTAGATTTTTAATGTTTCAGAATAACAAAGTTATTTGGAGTTTCAAATTTTTGAGATTAGATTAGAATGAAGTAAAATAGTTTCAAACACCAGAATCACATGTCCCCAAGATGGTAGGGTAAAATGAAACAGTGAAAACTCTTCGAAACTTCGAACTCAAAACCCCGGGGTTAGAAAAATTCAAGACATAATGAGGCTTCAAACCCCGAGAATCCGAAACCCCAGAGCTGAAATGAGTGAAAAATCCAAATGATGAAAGGCCTGACAGATTTAGGAGCCCAAAAGTCTAGACCTTGAGAGTATGAAAGGACTAATCACCTAAAACTCTGGATTTCGGGAGTTCGGAACCCCAAAGTCTCATTCTTTGGCATGCAAAGGGATAGAAGGTTCAAAACTTTGGACTTCAATGTTATAGGGATCTAAGCCCTAGGAAGGCATGGATCTGATGGGTAGTCCTTGGTGCATACTCAAGATTTTTCATCCAATCCCTCATCATATGTACAAAAGAACTCCTATGTTCTATCCCGAAACTGGACAGAGTGCTTCAAACCATGTAAGTGCTTTCAAGAATTATGTAGAACTTCTTCAAAATGTTTCACATAATATCATTTGTAGTTTGTTTGTAGTTACTTTTCAAGGTTCAACATCACATTGATATGCAAGTCTTCCTCCTGGTTTAATTTGTTCTTAATGGGAGTTGGAATTTTTGTTCCAGTGTCAGTATTATCTAGTAATGAGCACACAAGATGTTTTAATTCAATTTGCAAGGGTTAATTTTTTTTTATTGAAGCCATTTCTCAATTTAATCACATTTATTTTAATGTATCAAAGACTGTAGTCTACAAGAAGGATCATCAACACTTATTTCTTAAAAGAACACTATCTTTGGGGTATTAGTCCCACATTCACAACAAAAGTTAGAAGTCTTGGTGAGGTAAATGATGTTAATTAGGCAATCAACATGGCCTTGATGTTATCACAATCTAGATATGATGCACCCAACTATCGTTATGGTGAATTTAATGACTGAGTGACAGAGAATTGTCGATATGCATGGGATTCTAACACAATATACACCATGCCTGTCCAACAACAATCACATGAGAATTTTAGTGTTTAAATATGCTCAACATATATTCAACCAACCCAATAAATAAACATAATCATGACCAACAAATGAAAATTCCAAAGCTAAACAACCATGTTTCATCTTCTTTCAAGAATCTAACTGCTGCAACTTCCCTTTTTTTAATCATGATTCAGGAAGTAGAGTAGGAGATTATAATGAAATTGTAGTTATAACAACAATTGAACAACCATATCAACCCAAAAGGCTAAGTCGAAACGAATATAAGATAGTTGTAAACATTGATCATGAGAAGGAAATCAAGTTCGAAAGTGATTCAACAACCATTTTTGATAGAGATTTAGGAGAAGTTGAAGTTGCCACAACACTGCCTCAACATTCCCACAACAAAGTATCAACAAGTGGAGAGTTTCATATGAATTGTCAAGATGAATTTCATGAGAATCAATTGCATAGTGAAAGTGTGCAAAATTTTGATGTATGGTTGGATACTACACCTACACATAAATATATGAATGAAAGGTTAAGAGAGTTGGATGTCTCTAAATATCTGGTGGATTTTGCATTGGTAGATGGATGTAGAATACAATGCACAAACAAGCATTATGAGGTTAATTGTTGTTTTTTCCTTGAGCGAATGGATAGATATTTGTAACATATTGTTTAACTTGAGGATGTATTCACTCCCTTGGAAGATCACTGGGACCTTGAGTTGATTAATGAGTTGAGAGAATGACTCTTACTGCTTAAGGCACAAGAGGATTCATAACCTTTCACTCATGAAGGCAATTTTCTCAATGAGAGCCAGCATGATGGAGAACTTATGACAAGTATGGATGAAGCTCATAAGTTTGTGTCTATGCCTTCCCCTATCGATGAACATGAAAGAGATGTTGAATTGAACTCACTATATAATTACAATGCTGATTTGTGTTTGAATTCATTGAACAAAGAAGTTGAGTTGATGATTAATATTGATGTTATTGGAGTAAGGAATGATAGTCCCACTAGATTCAAATGCAACAACACTGATCTATGTATTGATTTTGTAAGTAATGGGATTGGCCTTGGAAAAGATTGTGAAGTTGAAAAGGCTAATGATGACTGCATTTGTGTTGATGAGGGTAAAAGGTTTGAAATCAACTACATAGATGGTGATAACGCAAGTTTATCACTTGAATTCCAAGGCCATGATGATTCAAGTAAGTGGAATTACAATGATGAGAAGGAAGACAACATATTCCTTGATGAGGTTGTAGATGATATTTTCTTGCATTTTGATGATGAGTTGGTGAATCAATCTTTTAACACAAAAAAAGAAATGGATCTAAATAAAAAATTCCTTAATGGCTGCCTAAATTGGATTTACCTCAACCATGAAAATAAGCTAGCCAATGCAATGAATGTTGATAAAATTGATTTGTTGTATGAAACTAACCATTTGTTGCAGCAAAATGTTGATGATGAGGTTATGAATGATGAAGGTCAAGTTGACCAAGAGCATACTTCCAAAGGAAAGTCAAAAGTTGAGTTGCCTATACAAACTCGACACTGGGAAATCAAGGAGTGTTTCCTCCAATCTGATTTTATGCATTCAAACAGACTTTTAGGAGAAGTTTCATATTCTCAATTTACTAAGGTTATTTAATTTAATGATAAAATGCCTAAGGTTGATTTCTCTACTTTTGTTGATCCCATCCAATAAATTGATGAAGTCGATGTTGTGCACAAAAACCAGGATCTCCAAGCCTTGCAAACTAAAGGTGAAGGTTGCATTTAGCCCATTGCAGAAGATGAAGTAATAAGAATGATGAACCTTGTGGCAGAGCTAAGTATAGCAATAAGTGACCTAGGATACTCTGGTGGTATGCCTAAATATGGAAACTGATCTTCTTTGTAGTGTAATAATTTTTTGAATCAACCTCTAAACTATGTTTAACTTCTTTTTCAGTAAGGGTGTAATAGTTTTACTCCTTATCTTACCCTTCCCATGTGGGTGCTTTTATGGATGTAGCTTCCAATAGGTTTTCATTTGATAGGATTGGTATATTCATAGTGGTGGTTACAATAAGGTTCATTTCTTTCATCATCCCTAGCTTGAATAATAGAAAAGTGAAACCATTTGTCTCATGGTCACCCAATACATTGTAAATTCCATAGTACATACTTTATAACTTCGTATGGTTAAATTATATATCAACTTTAAGTATGCTAACTATTTTTTTTTTACTTTTTATCAATAAGAATTCATTTTCCTAGTGGCTTTATTTTGTATAGTAGGTACCCCAAATTTTATTTCTCTATATTAATGTTGTTATAAGACTACTCTCACCCTTATCCAATATATATTAATTAATTTTAAAATATTTTAACTCCAATTTAATCTTTTCTAGTTCCTTGTTCTATAAATATTTGTTCTTTCTTCTCTAAGGTCATGCCTTTATTTTACTTGTTAGTTATATCACACTTGAAGTTTCTTCCATCTAGGAAAGTGTTTTTTTATCTAATAGTAGTTGAGATATAAGTCACTCAACTTTTTGTTTCTTTGTTAGAGGTTCTTCCATTTTCCTTACCACTTCACTAAATCTCTAATAAAATTTGTTGATTGTTTCCCCTTTTTCCTATATTATTTTTCATTTTACTAATTCTCTCAAATGGAATCTCAAGAGATACAAAGTTAAATAATAATTTTTCTCTTCTCTACTATCATTCCTTATCATGTCATATGTATTTTTTATATACCACTTAAGGGCATCATTTTTTAAGGTCCCTACAAAGTCATAATGTCTATATTGATTAATTGTAGTTTTATTTCTTCTCCAAATTGATTATAGTACATATATATCTTCAAAAGATTTATTAGTACATTTCTCAAAAACTAATCATTTCATGTTTATGCCCATCATTAATGTTTGTTCTCTAAATTCATTGGATTTGGGATAAGGTTCTTGTCTACTTTACAATGGGCTAGTGTTGGAATCAATGAATACTGAGAGGGAATAGAAAGTATAATGTAGAAACTCAAAGAAAATAACCACACAACCATAACACCAAAAATTTTACGTGGATACCCGAAAAGGGAAAAACTATGGTGGGATTTGAACCCATAATATTATTATACTATGGCCAGTAGTAGAACAATATTACAAAAAGGGGAATGCACTTCCATTCAGGCACACTTCCTAGAGCTCACTACTCAATTAGAAAATAGGGATGCAACCCCGAAGGACTCACTGTCCTACAATTGAGATATAGAGGCAATTAAAAAGTTTGAACTAGAATATAGCATCTACCAAAGCCAAAAATCAGTTCTGGTTATGCACAAAATGATCCGCTCCCACTGATCTATAAATCTTCTCTATTTTGCTCTGCTGCCAAATATCGGATCAACAAAACTCAAGTTGCGCATGTGAAAATACACACAATTGCATGAAATTTTTTTTTGAACACATATGTTTACCCCAAAATGATCACCCAAGTCCATCTTATATATCCACACCACCAAAATAGATCTTCAACAAGTCGACTTCCAAAAACTGCAAATCATGAAATGTGTAGTCTCATGTCGGTTCAATCCATCACAAATTCATATTCTGGACCTAAAACATGTGATTACAAGATTCATATGCAATGGCACAAACTCCTTGAACACAACACTAACCACCAAAATCATCCCTATAGTTTCGCAACACATGTTACCCAACTGTCCACATAATAAATGTTCTTCTAGAATTATTGGATACTAGAGCCCTAAACTTGCACACAATTCAACACCGGATGTCAGGATCACGTTGTAATCTATTTCAAACCTCAAACCAACTTCCTTGATCACCACAACCAAAAATAATTCACTAAAATTATGATTTTTACCATGATCTCATGCTCTACCGATTACTGTGTTCCACCTTCCAGACCTATGCCTTATGAACAAAATGACTTCCAGTAAACTAATTCTATGGATACTTGATAGGATCACTAAGATGAGTTTCCATGAATGACAATCCTTAATTAATCTCCATGCATTTAACATCATTGGAACGGTGTCTCTTGCCAACAAGTTGGCATTACAGTAAGAAAGATTGTTGGCATTTCAATATCAGGAGATTGTTGATATTCATGAAGGATATTGAGAAGGTTGTTGGAGATTATTGATATAAATGAAGAAGGATGATAACTATCTTTATAACATTATTTTGTCATTGATGTCAAGAAATTGATTATTTGATTCAGTATGATGTTGCCATATCTTGAGAAGATTGATTAGAAGAGAATTAAGATGTCGGTAAAAGACACAGAAAGAATGTGATGAATAAGAGGAGGAATAAGTTATTCAATGGGAAGCTATTACTGAGTTAGACAATGATGAGATCATGATGTTTATATTGTTTTGATATCTTGCAAATGTTGTTAATTGTAAGGTTAATACTATACTATGCAACCGAGCAAAGAATCTAGTCGGTAAACTCTAAGGTTATCGATATTGATTAATGAAGGCGAAATGTCTACCGAGTAAAGTTTAGTATTTACCGAGTTGCAACCAAGTTATGATAGTGCGCATTGGATGGATAAAAGCATTATTTAATGAAGGACAATGATTAGCTAGAGATGTATAAATGATTGGTATGTCGTGCATGAAGTTTGTTAAGGATCTATGGCAAAGGAAAATCGACAGGAAGATCTACAATGCAGATTGAACCGCATTAAGCTTGTGCAAATTCCAAGAAAGTAATGCAAGTCCCAAGGGGAGGTAAAACATTTTCAGATCGGAAGGATACATTGAACTTGGTCAAGTTTGAAGATCTGATGGCTAAGATTGATCATGGGAAATGTGATCAAGGAGATTAAGCGGTTAGCAATTGTTTATAAATAAGGAATTGTTGATAAACAATGTATGCAGGAAAGTGTAAGCATAGGAATGCTACATAGTGATTACCAAGCACATAAGCTTAAAGACCTGTTTGAATAACAGAGTAGAGAGCCTAGAAGAGGGACAAGATGAGTCTTATGACTAGATTGTTTTGAGCAAATAAGAATCTACTTTAGCATTTTAGATGTGAAGTTGCAGATATATTTTTATTACTGTTATTTTGTAAGTGATAGGAAATCTCTTAACCGAGTGGACTTAACAATCTTATTTGTAAACCCTTTAGCAAGGTGAAATTCTAGTTGAGTGTTTGAAATCCTTTAAAAGGTCACTTCTAACAAAGTGAAGATCCTAACAGATCTGAGGGAAATCCCTTAACCAGATCACATCTAGCAATGTGTTTGTAATCTTTAACAGGATTTGCTTTTAACCGAGCATACTCTAGAAGAGTATATTTCTTAGTGGGTCCAAAATCCCATAGTGGTTTTTCCCTATTTGGGTTTCCACGTTAAATCTGGTGTTATGAGTGTTATGATAATTATGTGTTTATGAGTTTGCATATTTAGCAGTTTTGGTTATATTATTGAAGTATAAGTTACCAAGGTTGAATCTGTTGATTTTATGGAAGATTAAATTTGTATGATTCACCCCCCCTCTCATCTTGTTAGCTATTGGCATCTATACTTTACAATTAGTATCATAACTATCAATTGGTATTAGAGCCTTGGACTCCGGAAGAAAAGTTTAAAGGTACTTGAGGCAAAGATCCGAAGATGTATAAAAGGGATGCACCGAAGCTGAACAAGTCAAGTTTCTCCACATGGCAGAAAAGGTTGAAGCTGCATTTATTAGGAATTGGAGAATATGCAACATATTATTTGGAGAATGATTACATTGCATCGAGCACCAACCCTATGACTTTGGAAGAAATAAAGGCAAAGCAAGAACATATTCAAGCTATGATTGAAATAACATCAGCATTGATCGACTTAGAGTTTAATGATCTAGAAGGTTGTAATGATGCAAAAGCAATGTGGACTAAGCTCATATTTGTGTATGGAGGTGATGAACATGTTCAAAGAGCTAAAGTAGATATTCTAAGAGGAGAACTTGAATCCATGAGAATGAATGAAGGTGAGAACATAACCCAATACAGTACATGACTAAAGGAGATTGTCAATCAAATTAAAGGAGCAGGTGGAACTATTGAAGAAAAGGATATAACAAGTAAGTTGTTGAGAACCCTTCTACCAGCTTATGCTATTCAAATCTCTACAATCAATGAATTGAGGTTTGTACCTAACATGCCAGTTTCTTTGGATGCTACTATTGGTAAGCTACATGCATTTGAGTTAAGTAATTTTGATAACAGTGGGTCTTCGGTAAATAAAGTAGAATCTGCATTCAGTTCTTTTCACATTGGTGAATCTGATGATTACAATGATAGAATGAGTAAGTACTCTGAAGGGAATCACAGTGGAACAAGTGAAAGATTTCGTAAGAACATGGAAGAAGTACACACTATATGAGGAAATAAAGAAGCAAGAAGAGTTTGAAGCATTATTAGCTAGAAGGTTACCGAGAGGCAAAGGTAAGTATAAAGGGAAGCTACCTTTAAAATGTTTCAATTGTGATAAAATAGGACATATGGCTTCTAACTACCCTAACAAGGAATCTAGTGAAAAGAGAGAATACCGAGATAATAAGCAGAAAGACAACCAATACAGAGGACACCAAGACTTCAGAAGGAGAGATAGAAAGACATGTCTAGTAGCTGATGAGGAATCCAACGATGACAAATTTGATGAAACTGATACTGAGGAAGTTGTTTACGTGGCTATTAAAGATGGATCTGATGAAGAAAGGTATGAAGAAAAAGCCCTAATATCTCACATAAATAATAATTATTCTTGGATCATAGACAGTGGATGCTCACATCACATGATAGGTGATAAATAGAAGTTTGTTAAATTAGAGGACTATGATGGTTTGGTAATGATGCACCATGTCAGGTGAAAGGTAAAGGATCTATAACACTTCTTGGCAATGCTAAATGTGATGATGTATACCGGGTTGAAGGTTTGAAATACAATTTGTTGAGTGTAGCATAGCTAAATAATACAGTATGCTGAATATAATTTCAGAAAGGAATTGTCAAAGTTCATGACAAGCATGGAAAGATAGCTGCTACCGGGACACAAACAAAAGGTAATACATTTAATCTTGACTCAACTCGGAACAAGTGTCTTTATGCAAAGATAGATGATACCTGGTTATGGCATAAAAGGTTTTGTCATGTAATTTTTGATAATCTGATCAAAATAAGTAAGAAGCACCAAGTAAGAGGTCTACCGAGTCTGGAAAAACCTCAGAATGCTATGTGCCGAGGATGCTAGATGGGTAAGATGACAAGATCAAGCTTTACAAGTAAGTCCTACACTTCTAAAGGAATTTTAGATCTAGTACACACTGATCTTTGTGGTCCCATGAAAGTTCAAAGTTATTATGGTGATAAATATTTCATATTATTTGTGGATGATTACTCAAGGATGATGTCAGTCATGTTTTTAAAAGAAAAATCAGAATATTTTCAAATGTTTAAATGGTACAAGGCAAGAGTTGAAAATGAAACAGGAAGACAGCTGAAATGTCTTAGATCTTATAGAGGATGAGAGTTCACTTCTGATGAATTTAATTTATTCTGCAATGATCATGGTATAAAAAGGCAAGTATCAACACCGAGAACACCTCAGTAAAATGGGATAGCCAAGAGAAGAAACAGATCAATTGTGGATTGTGCTAGAACCCTGATGATAGAAAAAAGGGTACCTCAAACATTTTGGAGAGAAGCAATCAACACTATAGTTTACACCCTAAACCGAGTTCAACTGAAGAAAGGAACTATGAAGACACCATATGAGATCTGGTATGACAAGAAACCTAATGTAAGCTATTTTAAAATCTTTGGAAGTAGATGCTATGTTCACAAAGATGACAGAAATGGAAAGTTTGATCAGAAAAGTAAAGAAGGAACATTTCTTGGTTATTCTTCTAGAAGTAAAACATTTAAATGTCTAATCAAATCATCTAACAAAATAGTAGAAAGTGCAAATGTGAAAATTGATGAATTTGCAGAAAGAAATGATGAAGGAAATTCCAAAGAACCAGAAGATTATGAAGAATTTGTTTATGTTCAACTGAGAAGTCCTACCAAGAAAGCTGCTGAAGAAGATCATACAGAATCTACCGAGCCTATATTAGCCAAATATGTCAGAAGACATCATGCATCAAGTCAAATTATAGGAGATAAGGATGATATAGTGATGACAAGGAACAAACTAAGACAAAACACATGTCTAATATCTGAATTTGAATTGAGAATAGTGAAAGAGGCATTTAACAGTGAAGACTAGGTAAATGGTATGATAGAAGAGATTGATCAAATCAAGAAGAATGACACATGGACACTGATCCCAAGACCAAAGGACAAAAATGTAATCGGTACTAAGTGGATTTTCAGAAACAAGCTAAATGAGAAAGGTGAGGTCATTCGCAACAAAGCAAGACTAGTTTGCAAAGGTTATGCTCAAGAAGAAGGAATAGATTATGGTGAGACTTTTGCACCTGTGGCTAGACTTGAGGGAGTAAGAACAATGTTGGCATATGCTTCTTTCAAAAATTTCAAGGTATATCAAATGGATATTAAATCTACATTTTTGAATGGTATACTAGAAGAAGAAGTTTACATTGAAAAACCTGAAGGATTTGTTGAAGACAAGAGTAAAGATCAGGTATGCAAACTGAACAAAGCTTTATATGGTCTGAAACAAGCACCTAGAGCATGGTATGAAAGACTGCACTCTTACTTAATCAAGATTGGTTTTATAAGGACAAGTGAAAACAACAATATGTACATGAAGAAAGACGAGGACAATGGAATACTGATCTCAACCATATTTGTTGATGACATTATATTTTGTGGTAATGACTCTTTATGCAAGAACTTTGGAAATGAAATGTGCAAAGAATTTGAGATGTCACTAATTGGTGAGATAAAGTACTTTATAGGTTTACAGATACTGCAAATGAAAGATGAGATTTTCATTACTCAATCCAAGTACATAAAGGAAATCTTGAAGAAATTTGGAATGGAGGATTCTAAACCAGTAAGTACTCCTATGACTACTAACTGTAAACTATCAAAGAATGATGAATCTACATCTGTTGATGAGACACTTTACCGATCTATGATTGGAAAATTGCAATATGTTGTGCATAGTAGACCGGATATAGCACATGCAGTAGGTATTGTAGCAAGATTCCCTGCAGATCCCAAGGAAACCCATATGACAACAATCAAGAGAATTTTCAGATACCTGAGAGGCACTGAAGATTATGGCTTAGTATATGAAAAGAGAAATGATTTTGTTTTAAAAGTTTATACTGATGCTGATTGGGCAGGCAACATAGATGATAGGAAAAGCACAAGTGGTGGAGCTTTCTTTTTGGGAGAAAGACTAGTAAGTTGTCTTAGCAAGAAACAAAGATGTATCTCATAGTCAACAACAGAAGCTGACTATGTTGCTGCAGCATTGAATTGTACCAATATAGCATGGATAAAACAATTGTTGGAAGGTATAAATGAGAAAGTTACCGAGCCAGTAACTATTATCTGTGATAATACTAGTGCCATTAACATTTCAAAGAATCCAGTAATGCACTCTAAGACAAAGCATATATCTATAAAGTATCATTATCTCAGAGAAGAAGTTCAAGAGAAGAAAGTTGTGCTGGAATATATCAGTTCAAAGGAGCAATTAGTAGACATCTTCATAAAGCCATTGCCAAGGGACACTTTTGAGTATCTCAGAAGCAAGTTAGGGGTCCTACCCCTATCTTCCACTCATTGACCAAGTTCGGTGAAAGCATCAATTCAATGAATCTACAAAATATTATGTGTGGATTGATGCTGATTTACGCACTTTAGAAGGTTTTCTAAAGTTGTGTAGGAAATAGTGAATAGAGATAAGTTGCTCTGACCGAGACTGAGATGATATATAGCAAGGCAAATCACTTCACAGAGGAAGAAATCATGATTTAGTTCTTTTACTTTTTGGCATTGTTGTCAAAGGGGGAGAAGAATAAATGGTTGGAAGACTAAATGGTTGACTGAATGGTAAAGCCCTGAATGATGAAAATAACAGAAGACTAATGACAGGGGGAGAAGATAGCAAAAATGGAGAAGATTTTAACATCTCAAGGATAACAGGAGAAGTCTAACAGCAATCTGAATCCAAATCAATTTGAATATCTTGTTGGTATTACCATTTAATTGTTGGTTTCACCATCAATGCCAAAGGGGGAGATTGTTGGCATTACAGTAAGAAAGATTGTTGCCATTTCAGTATCAGGAGATTGTTGATATTCATGAAGGATATTGAGAAGGTTGTTGGAGATTATTGATATAACTAAAGAAGGATGATAACTATCTTTATAGCATTATTTTGTCATTGATGTCAAGAAATTGATTATCTAATTCAGTATGATGTTGCCATCTTGAGAAGATTTATTAGAAGAGAATTAAGATGTCGGTAAAAGACATAGAAAGAATGTGATGAATAAGAGGAGGAATAAGTTATTCAATGGGCAGCTATTACCGAGTTAGACAATGATAAGATCATGATGTTTAGATTGTTTTGATATCTTGCAAATGTTGTTAATTGTAAGGTTAATACTATACTATGCAACTGAGCAAAGAACCTAGTCGGTAAACCCTAAGGTTATCGATATCGATTAATGAAGGTGAAATGTCTACCGAGTAAAGCTTAGTATTTACCGAGTTGCAACCGAGTTATGATAGTGCGCATTGGATGGATAAAAGAATTATTTAATGAAGGACAATGATTAGTTGGAGATGTATAAATAGTTGGTATGCTGTGCATGAAGTTTGTTAAGGATCTATGCCAAAGGAAAATCGGCAGGAAGATCTATAGCGCAGATTGAACCGCATTAACGTTGTGCAAGTTCCAAGAAAGGAATGCAAGTCCTGAGGTGAGGTAAAACATTTTTAGACCGAAAGGATACATTGAACTTGGTCAAGTTTGAAGATCTGATGGCTAAGATTGATCATGGGAAATGTGATCAACTAGATTAAGTGGTTAGCAATTGTTAATAAATAAGGAATTGTTGATAAACAATGTATGCGGGCAAGTGTAAGCACATGGATGCTACATAGTGATTACCAAGCACAGAAGCTTGAAGACCTATTTGAATAACATAGTAGAGAGCCCAAAAGAGGGACAAGATGAGTCTTATGACTAGATTGTTTTGAGCAAATAAGAATCTACTTTAGCATTTTAGATGTGAAGTTGCAGATATATTTTTATTACTGTTATTTTGTAAGTGACAGGAAATCTCTTAACCGAGTGGACATAACAGTTTTATTTGTAAATCCTCTAGCAAGGTGAAATTCTAGTTGAGTGTTTGAAATCCTTTAACAAGGTCACTTCTAACAAAGTGAAGATCCTAACAGATCTAAGGGAAATCCCTTAACCGGGTCACATCTAGCAATGTGTTTGTAATCTTTAACAGGATTTGCTTTTAACCGAGCATACTCTAGAAGAGTATATTTCTTAGTGGGTCCAAAATCCCACAGCGGTTTTTCCCTATTTGGGTTTCCACGTTAAATATGGTGTTATGAGTGTTATGATGATTATGTGTTTATGAGCTTACATATTTAGCGGTTTTGGTTATATTGCTGAAGTATAAGTTGTCGAGGTTGAATCTGTTGATTTTATGGAAGATTAAGTTTGTATGATTCACCACCCCCCCCTCTCATCTTGTTAGCTATTGGCATCTATACTTTACAATTAGTATTAGAACTATCATCTCCCCCTTTGGCATTGATGGCAACACTATGAAAAATGATAAGTGTTTTGAAATTCCAAAACTACAATCAATCCGAAAATTTGTGCACTCAACTTACTCCCCCTAAGAATGTGCACCATTTTTCACTGTCCTCTCGCACCCTTTGACATCAATGGAAAAAGTAGGAATCCTTCAAAACTTATATACAAAATAATGTGTATAATGATCTACAGAAACTTGAAAATATTTGCATAAGTTACCTTCAAGGACTTCAGATATTCATTCCATCCCCTCAGGAAATAATCCAAAACATTGATTAAGGAACTAAACATGTATGCATGGACTTCTACACCCTTAAGATATGTTGGTACATCTTTTCACAGAGCAGAAATTGCATCCTACTGAGCCCCAAGCAAAGTGTCCAACCAGGGAGTGATTAGACTCTATAATTCTCCCACTCTGCCTATTGACCGCTCCTTTTCTACACTCAAGCTCTTGAGTTTGTCTGTAAGGTTCATAATTTGGGCTTCAAGATTGTGAGCAACAACTTAAAGAGGAGAAAAATATTGTGAAATTCTAGGTAACTACCTTTCATATTCTCATATCTTCTTATCAATGTCTACTGTAAATTTGGGTAAAATGAGACATGACTTAAATATTTTACCATCTTCATCTAAAGAATCATCAACACCCTTTACAACTAATTTCAAAATTTCGGTATTAGCCTCAATTATTTTCAAAAATATTTGGATTCTCATCTCATTAAATTTGTTCAAAAATTTTATATCCTCCGCTTTCTCCAATGATACAAAAATCTGACTTAACTTTGGTTAACATAGCCTTAAGCTTATCAGAGGGTGTGTCACTAGAATCCTTCTTAAGGTTAGGCAAAAGTTTCTCCAAAATTGTAGTAGCTAGAGATATAATCTCTTTTTCTTCTGAAGCCGATTTAAGTAAGTCCTCACTAGCTTTGTTTTGAGCAAGGGTGGATAACTTTAGTGCTTGTATAGGAGATAGTGTGCTCAAATCAATCAGTCCATGAGAAAAGTCATCTTCTTCACCAACAATCTGCTTCCCTTTTTTTGGAACAATGGCTCTTGCCATGATCACCGATGTTTCTTCAACCTTCTCCTTTCTTTTATCATTCTCAACACTAGCCTTAACATATGTATCACCCTTTTCTGCATCAACCTTTTCTCTAGCTTTCTCATATACTCCCTTCTCATATGCAATCTCCTCAGCTACTTCTTTTGAGTGTACTTCCATAACCAAAGGATTTTGCACAAGTTCACTAGAGTCCCCAACTACCTAATTATCAATGGTGTCATCTGCAATTCCTTTTCTACCAGATCAATCTATACAGATGGTTGCTCATGAGAAAATTCTATCTGAACTACTAGAGTAGAAGTGTCTTTGCTCAATTATTCTTTTGGTTGGGATTCATCTTCTTTTGGATTGATCTGATAGTTATTTTCTTTCAAATATCTCTTCAGAATACCCTCTATATCTTTCAATACTTCATCAACTCTTTCGAACATTATTTTATTTACTTTGTATTTGCTCTGGAAGTTTTCCTTAGCAAGTCCCAAAATTCTTTGAATTTCATCTTTTTTTATATTAGGATAGAACTTGACTAAGGTATATTATTTTAACCTCTCATCTTCTAAACTAGTTGTGTGTCTCTGGGCATCCAAGATATCATATAACTCTTTTGGGATCAAGGATGAAAACTCAAACAATGCTTTACTAAAATAATTCATATAATGTACAATGAATTCTCAATAGCTCTCTGAACTTTTTCAGTAGAATGCTCATAATAAATAGAAAGATTTGTCAAATTACCCTCTTTTACTATTGTTTCTATCATCTTTTGAAATAGAGGGACAATAGTATAAGGACCTTCAAGCTTAGTTGACTTAAGAGAATCATCTATTTCGGATTTTTTCTTGTCTTCTCTTATTTTACCAGATGACTCACCTTGTGTTTTATCTTTCTTTGCAAATGGAGCTTAATTGGATAAGGGCTTCCGGACTACCCTGACATATGTTGCAACCTTCTTCACTTCTTTTACATCTTCATCAGATTTTGTTTCTTCTTTCACGACAACATCTTTTCTCACCAATTTCTCCTTCTCCTTTTCAACTCCACCAGTTGATGATGGTTGTGACTTGGATGGGGGAATGGGCTTCTGCACACTGAAGATAGGTACAAACTTACTCTACTTAGCCTTAGCTTTCTTGGGAGGAGGGGGAACCATCTTAGCCTATTGCTTCACCATGTCTTCCTCCTTTAATATATTTTTCTCTCTATCTCTTTGCACAACTTCTTTAGTAATACCCATTTGTTCTTCTAATTCCTCTACCTCTTTCCTTACTTTCCTTTTCCTAGTAGGTCCGGTAAACTTCTTAGGCAAATCAAGGTCTTTTTATTGACAAGTACCAAACCTTTCTTCCTTATCATCTACCAGTTGACTCAACAGATGTTGAGCATATGCATCAAGTGTGGAAACATCTACCTCATACCCCATGGGCATGATCCAAACAGTCCTTAGCTCAACTGCCTCCATGTGACATTGATCTTTATCAACCATAAAACAAATATTTTTCTCATACTTATCAATAATTTATTTAGGAATCCTTTCCCTACTGTGCATTGATGCCTGAAAAGATTTGAAGTGTCCCGACAAGGTGGATTTGTGTACAACAGTATCACCTAAACCCTGCAATCCTTCTTTTATCTAAACAGTTACTGGTTTGTCATAACCCCACTCAATCTTTCCAATACAAGGTATCTCATTGAGAAAATACAGAGCCAAACAAATAATTAAGGAAATCAACTTAAATGCATTCTTCTTGCCTTGCTTAATATTCTTCAAGCTGCTTAATAATCCACTGAGAAGCACTGAACAAAGATCATACTTTTTTCCTTGCTTCAGAATCTCATAGGCTGCAAATATGGTCATGTCGGATACAAAATTTTGCCTGCTCGATTTATATATCTTGTATCCAATCACCATCGAGGAAAATCTAATATTGTGCTCTATGATGTCATTAATTATCATCGATCAACTATCAAATTGAGATTTGGTAACCTTTGTTACCATTGTAATCTGTACTTTCCTCAATCTAGGGACCTCACCGGTTGCATGTAACTGCTTCAATATCTTTCTTAGTAATCTTATAAGGTCGGCCCAACCACATGAATTCATCATGGATTTGACTCAGAATGTATCAGATCCATTCAGGTTCGTTGAACACCGGGAAGTGAATGAATTGAATGAAACATGACCTGAATTTTGGTTTCAAATTCCCCATACCATACATCATGTGCTTGGTGTAAAGTGAGAGCATATATGCATTCCCAAGATCCTCCATGTTTCAATGGATGTATGCCCTAATATCTTCATTGTGGAGTACATCATATAGAATAGAGGAAAATGCACCTTCTAGATCATTCTCAGTGGATTTGAATGGATGCCTTTTGAATATGAGCCTTGCCCTCTCAATAATATCAACCACCAAAGGAGTTGCAACACTAGATGTAGATGTAGATGCCATTTCAAAATAAGTGCATGAACAAATAGCTTCACAAAAAAAAAATACCTTTTGATTCTCAATCGGGTGTAAGAAATCGCTGATTGACTGTTACAAGCTCAGATTTTTCTACTAAAACTCTTTCACTGTACTACTCTTCTCTTCTCTCTTGTTCACATTATGAATAATGAGTTATTGAAATGCCTTTTTATTTGTCAAAAACCTAATTTCAAGCTATAATAAATGCACAACCCTAATGACTTTTGGATACACTATTTTTCATAAATTCATTCACCGGATTACCAAACCGCCATGAAATATTCTGGATAACAATTTCTTAGTTAATCTCCATCATCTACAACGATCCTCAACTGGGTACAAATCTCTGCAGGAGGTTCTAAATATTTGTATGATAATCTGCCCCCTAAGGTAAAAATGCCCAAGTTACCGGATGAGGTTCCATCACCGAATTCAGGTGTGGAGCCATTTTGTATATTTAAATCTTCCTTTTTCACCCATATCTTCTTATGTTGATCTTTGATCTCTGCCACTTTAGCTTTTACTTTTTCATCTAATTTGTTCTTGTCCACCAGAGCATTATTGCTTCTATAATACCTTGCAATATGACCAAGTTTGTTGCTTGCATGACAAACAACATTCCTTTGCATAGACCCGAAGTTCATATGATTTGGTCTCATCCTATATTGGCTAGGTATATATCCAAACATACCACAAGCATAGCATCTCTTATTCTAAAAATTATTTATCATAGTTTTGCACATGTTTGACTTATGACCAAAATTGTTGCATATGAAACATTGATCGTTAAAGGTAGGAACATTATTCATCATGTTGTTCATCATCTCGTTATTCATCTTACTTATGCATTGACTTTCCATATGACCAAATTTACCACAAACAAAGAATTTACCATTAAATTTATAGGCACTAGGGTGTCTTACTAGAGATTTCTTGTTCTTCTTAAGATTTCTTTGACCAAAACCAAAGGATTCTCCTTTCTCAAATCCAAGTCCTCACGTATATTTTTCATGTCTCTAACTTTCCAACATCTCATCCAACTGGGCTGAACTAGATTTGAATTTCTCTTTGTACTCATTAGTAGTGGTCAACTCATCTGTCAAAATTATGATCTGCCTTTCAAGTTCTTGTCCATCATTCTTTGTTTGTACTAACTCAATCTTCAACTAATCATTCTCATATGTCAAACTGCAACACTCATCAGATTTGTCCTTCAGTGACTGAGTTAGGGTTTCCTCATTCTTTCAATCTTCAATCTCCTTTGTCAGCTTCATTACAATAAATTGCATCTCATTCTTCAAAACTATATTCTTTCTAGCCAACTTCTCACATTCATCTATCTTGTCTTGTAGATCTTGATTGTCAACACTTTGTTCTTTTTTCTCCTGCAACTTATCCATTAGCTCTTTTCTCTTTTCTCTAGAAGTGTTAAATTGACCTTTCAATGTATCAATGAACTCTTCAACTGCATTCAGATTTACTTTCAGTCTACTCTTTTCCTTCATCACTGCATCAAGATCTTCAAGTGCCACAGTAACCTATTTTTGCAAACCGGAGTCCATTGATTCAATCTTCCAGTCTTCCTCAAGCCATTAGGCTTCTTCGGAGGAACTAGGCTTTGATACTAATTGTTGTAATCAATGAATGCTAAGAGGGGGGAGTGAATTAGTGTTCTATAATTTATTAGATTATTAAACTGTTTCTTAAATCACTAGATGCAAAGAATAGAAAGTATAATGCAAAAACTCAAAGAAAATAAACACACAACCATAACACCAGAATTTTTACATGGAAACCTAGAAAGAGAAAAACCATGGTGGGATTTGAATCCACAATATTATTATGCTATGGCTAGTAGTTGAACAATATTACAAAAAGGGGAATGCACTTGTATTCAAGCACACTACCTAGAGCTCACTACTCAATTACAAAATAGGGCTGCAACCCCAGAGGGTTCACTATCCTATAATTGAGATATTGAGGAAATTACAAAGTTTTAACTGGAATATAGCATCTACCAATGCCATAAATCAGTTTTGGTTATGCACAGAATGATTCGCCTCCAATGATCTGAAAATCTGCTCTATTCTACTCTGCTACCAAATACCGGATCAATAAAAATCAAGATGCGCACATGAAATTGTGCTCAATTGCACCAAAAACATGAAACGTGTAGTCTCATGTTGGCTCATTCATCACAAATTCATATTCTGGACCTAAAACATGTGATCACAAGATTCATATGCAATGGCACAAACTCCTCGAACACAACACTAATCACCAAAATCATCCCTACAGTTCTGCAACACATGTTACCCAATTGTCCACAAAATAAATGTTCTTCCAAAATTACTGGATACCAAAGCCCTAAACTTGCACAAAATTCAACACTAGATGTTAGGATCACAAAGTAATCTATCTTGAACCTCGAACCAACTACCTTGATCACCACAACCAAAAATACTTCACCAAAATTAGGATTTGTACCATGATCTCATGCTCTACCGGTTACTGTGTTCCACCTTCTAGACTTATGCCTTATGAACACAATAACTTCTAGTAAACCAATTTTATGGATACCGGATAGGATCACTAAGCTGAGTTGCCATCAATGACAACCCTTGAGTAATATTCATGCATTTAACATCATCAGGATAGTGTCTCTTGCCAACAGACTAAATATTATTATGATCTATGATCCTTATGGATTTTTTCTCATTTCAATTTATTGGTGCAATTCCTTTTCTTAACTAATCTCGGTTTCCTTAGTTTATCCCTTATTAACTAAATCTCAATGAGCTTGTTTCCTAATATATCCACACAATCTCTTATGAACTCTTTTTATTGCTTCTCTCTTTTCTGAGTATAATCATTGTGTATTCCTTTTAGAAGTGATATTCTTGTCATATTTTTCATAGGGAGTGACTCTTGGTCCAAAGGTTTCACCTCTAAATGCAACCATTTTAGTTTGAGAGACACCTTTTCATTAGTTAATGACATTTTATTTGTAAAGATTACATTTTCTCATTCTTCACTTTAACCATTTCAATTGTGTTCATGGCCAGGTTATCAAACAAGTTATCAAACTCCTTTTTTATGACATTCTCATTATTCTCTTACAACTTTAATTATTGCATCCCCTTCTTTTGTTATAAGTCCATACTTATTCTTACCACTTTTTCTATGCAGTTCATAGTATAATATAAGGATTTTAGTTTTATGAAAGGGTTTAGTAGTTCCTCAAGTCCTTCATTGATTATAACTTCTAGAATAGATTAGGGTCCAAATAAGGGTTTTGGGTCAATTTTTTTAATGGTGGAGCACCCCTACTTCCACACCTTTCTTCTAATGATTCACCAATTGTTGCATATTCTTCAACCTATCTTGTTTTCTCTTGGAAAAAAATATTATTGGTTCAAGATGGAGATTGAGTTGCTTAAATGTACCTTGGTTATAGGGAAGTGTAGTTTACCTTGAGAAATTCCTTTATTTCTAGAGCTTTATCAATTCTTAGTAGAATTTTGATGTTTAGTTTTAGCCCCTTGGTTCTTGCATTGTAGTCCCAGCAATGGAACCAAGATGTTGGCAAGGGGATAAAAATAGAGATTGTATGCCTAGATACATGAAATATTGTATTTATACCTTGATGTTAGAGATACTTGAAGAGAATCAAAATGAGTGCAATAAGTTGTTAGAGTTTACAATAAGAGATAAAATGTGTAGATAATAATAAATTATTAGCTACCATGACATACACCATAACATATTATACAAGGG
Organism: Cryptomeria japonica; assembly: GCF_030272615.1. NCBI lineage: Eukaryota > Viridiplantae > Streptophyta > Pinopsida > Cupressales > Cupressaceae > Cryptomeria > Cryptomeria japonica. The sequence goes on from NC_081412.1 coordinate 243,871,029, forward strand.
TCCAACCAATCTATGATATCACACACACACACACAAACCTCTATCTATTTCCACATAACTACTTCTACAATTTGTCTATTACATATTCTTTCCTTCTATAGCCCTCTTTCTTCTTTCATTTTTCTTCTCTACCTTGTCATTTTAGAATTTTTACTACTTATATTCTCCCTCACTAATACATTTGGTCTAGAATTCCAATGGAGGTTTTCGATGGAGAAGGTATATTGTGACCAAATTTGATTTTTTCTTTTTTAAAATGCCCGAATTCGTCAGAAATTTTACATTTTGTTTCGACAGAGAAGGCATTAGCAATGAAATTTGTTTTTTTTTTCAAAAAAGTGCCCGCTTTCGTCAAAATTTTAATGACAACGGGCATTACTTAAAAAAACAAACAAAAGAGGGCAAGTCATTTGTGCATTCAATCCCGCGTAGGCTTTCGCATCAACCTCAACCCTTGGCAAGATCAAACAGCACACTCACCATTCGAGGTACTTTTGCACACTCACCATTCGAGGTAGAATCTTCACCTTCATTTCAGATTTGCATAATATGAGGAATTGTTGAATATTCACCTTCATTTATTGAATCTTCAGATTTGCATAATATTTGCATGAGGAATTTTGGATTTGCATAATATTTGCATGAGGAATTTAGGATTTTCATAATATTTGCATAATATGAGGAATTGCTTGGGTAGAATCTTCACCATTCGAGGTAGCTAAATCTTCACCTTCATTCATTGATTTGCATATATGAGGAATTGCGTGCGTCTCACCCATTGCTTGAGCTATCCACTGCATTTCACAACTACCTATGCTTTGTAGTTCCTAGGTTAACATCATTGGAAGTCTTTTGATGTTTCCCCCATGCCTTGGTTGTCAATGTTCAGTTTTTCCCACATTGCAGAAGAATAGGAGAAAGCGTGTCCACGTTGCAATCTTTGTGAGGCTTCTTCCATAAATAATAGGCTAGTCATAGATTTCATTGCTTAAAATTTAGAGCTTTCTCATCAAATGGGGAAGAAAAGGACATCAGTGAAGTAGATCTTAAACACTTGTTGGTACCTTATTATCTTATAGGATTGATAGAGAAAACTTATAATTCTAATCGACTTCAGATTTCTTAATTGCATTTGAAGGAGTTTATTTCATTTTATGAGAAGCCACAATTTGTTCTCAAAGAAGAACATAGCCATACCATGTCATTACCTGCTGATACCACTCATACCAAGGAATAAAATTTTTAGAAGGTTTGTGACTATTGGTCAACATCATTTGATACTATGATCTTATTGATCTGAAGTATTATACCATTCTACAACAGTTTGAAGAGAATGCATACACTCTTGGGTTGATTTGTCATTGTTCATTGTGATCTGCATTCTTAGTCACCATTTGAGGCTCCAACGCTTGTTTCTGAATTAAAAATTTCATCTATTTGTAATTAAGGGTAGCTCCATTACAAGACCAAGTCCTTTAAAGAATTAACCTAGTGACCAAAAGTGACAGTGATACAACAAGAAGAGATTGTTATAGGTCCGAGACAACATGCAGACATGAAAATGCTATAATTAATTAGTAATGACTATGTAAATGGTTTGAAAAAATGAAAGGTTAAAGAGAAAAGTCACTAATAATAGTGGCAAAGATGGTTGTGACACAAGGAATCAAACAATAGTGCTATACACAATGTGAAGTGTGATCTTGTCTTAGTCAAATAGACAAGAATGAGCATCAAATACATGATAGTTTAGGGTGAGAGGATGAATGGACAAAATATGATGAGGTTGTGGAATCATATGTGAAACTAGCACTGAGTGCATAGGTTTTCTTTTAAAAAGAGTATATCAAAAGAGTATATTACTCGATCTAAATAAGCAAAGTAGAACAGCAGTACAAAGAACATAAAGTTTTTAAGATAGTCAATTTTGGTAGAAAGTTTTGGATACCAAGAGACAAATTGTCAGCAATAGACTTAAGGATCTCAATAAAAGGGAAACAATAGTCATTTAGATCCTTTGAAAAATCATGCTAGGATGTGCTATTTTTGGTCTAAATGAATGAGACAAATAAGTATAATAGGGAGCACAAGTTAGTCCATGATGATATGGAGAAAAATGCAATGATTGACAATCCAATCAAATGGGAAGACATCACATTCCAAGTAGCAATAACAATCCCTAGCATGATATAGAGAAGAAATCCTAAAAAAGAATGTTCAACTTGAGCATTGATACATTGATGAAGGTGATTCCCAAAACAAATTGATAGTCTTATAGAAGATTACAACAATAAGGTAGATTTGAAACCAAGAAGAGAAAACATGACAATTTAAAAAGGGATGTGGACATTGTGGCAGTCATGGAGGCCTAATTTTGTGATGGTCAAGATGCAATCCATTGGGATATATATTTTATATAAATAGACAAAGGTTTATTTCCACCATTATATGTTAAGGTATGAAGTATATGGTGAACTAAACAAAAACAATGAGAAAGCACAAAGATAGCATTACATGATAAAGACCATTTTGTAAATCTATTTTCAACTAGTTGGAAGGTAAAACAAGTTTTCTTATATCTTGGCCAAGAGTTAGCAGAGAAAGTTGTTATGCAGGCCTTATGAAATATTTAGTTCATAAACAAGCTATCCTTAGCTCAAGAAATAGTTGTACTCCAAAATTTGAAGAGATCCTAGAATGTAATGTACTATTTTTACCAATGGTTAAAAACATTATGCAAGAATTGCAAGATGATTTATACTATACGAAGGCCAATTCAATGAATTGTAGGGTATAAGAATAGTTAAAAGAAGAGTTATTTATTTAAATGATGATAAGCATATTTTCCAGATAAAGTGACAACCATGTCATTGTCAAGACAATCATGTGAAAAGTTGTAAAGAATGGTGTATAAATGTAAATAAAAAATTGCCAAATATACCTCAATTTTGAAATGCTTGGCATGAAGTTCCACACAAGAATTAATGTTTCTAGAACATGTTAGTTTATTCTTTCATCATGGAAAAACATAATGTATTTGATCATAATTGATGTAACAAAGTTGTATCTTTGAATCCCTTATTCCTTGATTCTAGATCTATGCTCAATTGATTTGAATTGCTTGATTGAAAAATTGGTAGATGTGGGTTGGAGTTGATAGGGGTTTGAAATGAGAAATAGACTTGTATCTATATGCAACTTGCACCTTTTCAAATTAAAATTTTGGAAAAGTCCAAATTTGGAGAGGAAATTCTTACTATTTGCGAATCCAACATGCATCTTTCAAATTTTAGGTTCAATTTCCATGAATAAGGGTTCCCAAGACCCTATTCCTAGAAAATTGAGCCATGAGGAACATCATGAATAAGGGAATGAACCAAATTTATGGAAACATTCTCAAACCTAAGTACAATTAGGCATAAATAAGGCACAACCACTAAATTGAGTCCAAACCTAGTGTATATTTATAAAGAGATACAACTTATGATGCAATATTTAGCCCCCTCTTAGCAAGAGTATGAAATTATTCTCATGTACTCTTGAGAAAATATGGAGAAACCAAATATTCTTTCACCGAGATATTGAAGAGTCAAGATGACTACAAGTTTGGAAAGGTGGTAGCTCCCAAGACTTATGATATTATCAATCTACAATATTGAGATAAAAGGGAAGTACAAAGTGAGTAATATGAGTAACATTGGTAACACACATGGAGCATGCAAAACACAAAGTTATGCCATTTAGAACTAGTAATATTCATATATTCTCACTAGGAACCATATCAAAAAGACAAGGCATCGATCTAGGACTAGTAAGATCCTTATATAGTTACTAGGAGTCATGTCAGAGACACATAAAAGCATGATAACCAAGATAGTAAGATTGTGGATCAAAACGAAATGAAATAGATTAAATTTCTATGAATGTCCTAAGGGTATTAATTGTCACAATCATAGTTTTACTAGTGATATCATTTTTGTTTCAACAGAGTTGTGTTTGTAAACCCATGAAGTGTGGACATGTAATGGAGTCATGAGATGTCTTAAGACTACATCAATACTTAACAACAACATAGTGTGTTGGAACCTAAAATATGAAAGGACTACATACTCGAAGGAAACAATCATCCATACTTATCACAAGCTTCTGCAGCTCATGTAGACTCAAGGTGAGTTGCAAAATGACCATCAATGAGTGTGAACCCTGTCTTCACAAATTATGATCAGTTGCCATGATACTTGACCCTATCCTCATGGTGTTGGCTCAATTCATATTAGTTTTCCCAAGCCTAGAATCCAATTAATATATCCCAGGGTGTCTAGAAGAATGGACTGTATGATCATTGACTTTGTATGTGAAACCATTATACATGCCCCTACCTCTGCATCATACGCATAAGTCAAGGATAATAGTGTGGTGTGCAAACATCCTATATGGATATGACACAAGAATCTATACCAGATAGTGCTAGGTGAAATGTATTTAATATATTAGACTTATAGGGACATATGGGGAAGTTTGTGTGTGTGATGTTGCCATGAAAGGTCTAATATCCCTATATATCAGACTGAGAAAACCATTGAAAGACAAAAAAAAATGCATTGAGAAGACAAAAGGTTGAATTGCCTAATGTTTGGTGTTGAAGTGATGTGTGGGGACCCTACCAAGTCAAAGACCTTGTTGTAGTTTCAAAGGGTGGAAAAAGAATAAGAATTTTATTTACTGTCCTAATAGACCATCCATCATAACAATGATTACCAATGATGTGTGTGTTGCAAACAAAGTTCTAGAGGAAGTCTCTTTCTATTGTAATACCAAGTGAGGGTTTATAGACCTTGTGTAGGGTCCTCCAAGCCTAGAGTAAGGAGTTCGAAGCCTAGATACATTGATTTAGCCTTGTGGCCATGAATGAGTGTTGACCCAATAGGAGAAGTCTTGAGAATGACAATTTTGGAAGTGTGGCATTGTTGAGAGCCAACACTTAGGTGTGAACCTTTTCTTCACGTATTATGATTAGTTTCCATGATACTTGACCCTATCCTCATGGTGTTGGCTCAATTCATATTAGTTTTCCCAAGCCTAGAAGCCAAGTAATGTATCCAAGGGTGTCTAGAAGAATGGTCTATATGATCATTGACTTTGTATGTTGAAACCATTATGAATGCCCCTCCATTGAGGGTTTTGAGGAAGATTGGGATCAGAATATTGTGTTTTGTTGAAGAAACATGATGTGATAAGTTTGATTTGGAGGCAAGGGTAGAACTCAATATTTGATATTAGGACAACAACCACATTGATTAGGCAAGTCAAATAAGGTCTCTCCAATGTTAGGATACACAAGGACAGAATTATTCATGTAAGTATGCATGAGCATGGGAATGGATAGTTACTTTCCTTTTACACTTATTTGGACAGTATTGAGAGGATCCTATAAGGATGAATATCACCATACTCTCAGTGACTTCACAACATTGATAAAGAATTCACATTAGACACTCATGGATTACCCCAATTAGACATTAGTCAACTTAATATATGATACAAGGATTGCATTCCACAAATCAATTATCATATCACCTGCTCTAAATCACCACAAAGCCATTAGATATGTTTTGAGATGAAAAAGAAGAGTTAAATGGTTTTGGTTCAATTTGCATAATTTATGTGTTCAATTAATCTAATTTGGTATATTAAACTAAAATGTGATTTCATAACTAACATTTCAACTTCTATATAACTAGTTCTATAGCCTGATTTTTTTGCCTGTGAAGAAAGACCATGTCAGACAATATCAACAAACAACAAAATAAGGAGACAATTGCTAGATTGTGGTCTAACTTGAAAAGAAAAGGTGATGGAAAATGTTATTTTCCCTACAAAATTTGTAAGGGGTTAAATACTAGAAGACTTCTAATAAAAAAAACTAAGAAACATTGTAGGCTACATGGTCACATTGAAGGGGGACATGATTATCATCCATTGGTAAGATTTTCATTATATCGTTTTAACAATTTATATACATAAGAAATCACTTGATGATGAGATCATGATCATGGTTTATTTATTTTTATCAATTTAATATAGGTCGAGAACCCCGGAGCACATGATATGGATCAACACAACCCAGAGAATATGGTTTTCAAAGTGAAGGAACATGGAGGTGTGAATATTGAAGCTGAAGATAATGATCCCATGGAAGATGATGATCATGAGCCACAAAACACAATTGAAGATGATGGTACAAATACATTGATCCATGACACATTTAGTACTAACACAACAAATCATGATGATGAAGATGACCTTGATGTTGTTCATGATTTACCTCTACTTGAGAAGGCATTTGAGGCCCTTTACGAAGGCTCCCAGACAACTCTTCTCTCCATTGTATTGTTATTGGTGAGCTTGAAGGTTATGAATGGTTTATCCAACATAACAATCTCGTGTATGTTAAGGTATGTCATATATGTCATTATAGTTAATAAATGGTGAATCATGTACCATTAATATTCTTTATATTAACAAATTATATTTTTTTGTTGTAGATTGATAGGTGAGTTTTTATTACCACCATCAAATATTCTATGTCGCTCATATCGAGAATTATTTGCCATTATGAAAGATATTGGAATGGAGTATCAAACAATAAATGTTTGTCCCAATGATCATATAATATATCACAAACAACATGTATTTCAAACTGAATGTCCTGAATGTCATATCAGTAGATATCAAATAGATCAAATAACAAAAAGGTGCCTCGCAAATTTCTTCGTTATATTCCCATTATTCCACGTATGCAACGATTATTCAAGTGCACTAGTTTGGCACAATTTATGGATTACCATGCACACAATAGAAGTTTAGATGAAATTATTCGAATGCCTGTGGATGGTTCAACATTTATGGACATAGAGGAAAAGTGGCCACACTTTAAATAAGAACCTCGTAATCTTAGGCTTTCATTGGTAGCGGACGGTGTCAATCCATTTGGAGAGCTGAGATCTGTTTACTCAGTGTGGCCTTTTTTTGTTATCAACAATAACATTCCTCCATGGATTTCAATAAAAAGGGAGCACATAATGTTGGCAATGATTGTTCTAGGTATTTTATCATTTAATAGTCATCTACATTTAATTATAAATATTGTAGTAAAGTGGTCATAATAATTATGTAATGTTTTTGTTTATTTGATTAGGTAAGTACCAAGTTAAAGATATGAATGTATATATTGAGCCTCTTATTGACATATTGTTGAAGTTATAGAATGGTGTCACTATGTATGTCATCTCTAGACCAATAGCAAAAAGATGATTTCAATTCCATGTGATGCTTGTATGGACAATACACGATGCCCCAGGGCTAACACATTTTTGTGGTATGTTATAGTGTTCAAGTTGCGCATGATAGTTATAATTAAAAAATTAACATAGTTAATCCAATTATACATTATCTTGTAGGTCTTCAAACAAATGGAAAATTTGCATGTCCAGTTTGTGGTCCAAAGATGAAATCTCATCATTTAAAAAGTTTAGGAAAGTAGGTGTTTGATGAGTATAGGAATTTTCTCCACAAAAATCATAAGTATCGAAATACTGAAAAACATCTTTTCAATGGGAAAGAAGATAATACATCAAAGCCACGAAGAATGACACCTCACCTGTGGAAGTTGGAATATAATAGAATTAATCGTCAAGGTAATTCCATTCCATCTAATGCTTTATGTCATAAAACATATTTTCTATTGTGTTTTGTTTACTGATGATGTGATTGATGGTCATGAAGGTCGTCAAGGCATTAATGACCACCTTCCTAAGGGACTAAAAAGTTATCCCCGACAATTTAGTAGGTTGCTCTACTATGAGCAGTTACAAATTGTGCATTTGTTTGATACTATGCATATTGGAAAGAATATAACAAAGAAATTATGGAAAATATTGGATGGAAGGCGTGACAAAGAAAAAATTGTCAAAATTTGTAGTGACATTCAAGAATCCAATCATGCAATGAAAAATGTCATTCAATCAAATAGCCATGGAGACCAGATTAATATAAGTGACCTTCCTTGGTTATTAATGGACTAGCAAAGCAATGCTATAAAATAAGTCATACGAAAAATTCGATTTCCCACAGGATTTGTTGCAAACATAGACAATCTCATATCAAAGAAAAGTGAATTTTGGCCAGGGATGAAAACGCATGATTGACATACCTTCATTAAGGTAATTCATGTTCTTGTGTATTTACTATATATTTTTATACTGCGCATCTACTTTTCATTGTATTATGTTAGAAAAAAATGAAAAGGTAATTTTATAATTGTTGCAGTACGTTCTACCTCTATCTCTCCCAGACCACTTTGACAATAATGTCAAGCAAGTCATATATGATCTTGGAAAGTACATGAGGTAAGTAGTGATATTTGTTCAGTTCATTGTATAGATATTATATTTGCAATTTGTTTTACTTGTTATGTAATATATATTTTTGTGTCTTGAATATCTTGTAGGTGGTTGTCATGTAAAGAAATCCATAAAGAAGATATAAAATATTGGAAGAGAAAAATTCCTCATCTAATGTGTGAAATGCAAAAGTGTCTACCTTCAACTTTTTTTAATGCACAAGAACACTACCTCATACACCAAGTTGAGGAGATTAAATTGTGTGGACCTATACACACTAGGTCACTATGGATGGTTGAGAGGAACTTGAAATTTTTTAAGGCTTTGGTTTGACAAAGAGCACATCCTAAGGGTTCTATGGTGGAGGGATATATGGTATACCAGACTATGGTGTACATTTCTGAATATTCCTAAGTTTGTAGCAAAGATCCACATGGATCACATTTGAGATCCCAACCCCATTAACAAATTCAAAGGGGAGTACTTGACAGGGAAAGGTAGATTGAGGAAAGTGAGAGGTAATTATAAGATGTTATTGTAGTTAATCAATTCTTAATCTTCAAAATAAATTGGTTGTAAGCCGTCTATTTATTTTTTGTACAACTGGTCGAGAGTGGGATGCACTACATTTGTATATTGCAAATAATCTTGATTGGATGATGGTATGGATTTAACATTGTCAACATTCTGGTCGCACATTAACATGGGAAGGTGTGGCTTCATTGGCTAAAGAAGCTCATCATAATGGAGATTCCAATGTTATGCAAAGGATATAGCATATGGTTTAAGAGATAAACAGGCACGTATAAATTTATTAATCATCCATATGTTTATCAACTCACGATGCAATAATTTTTACATGTTTGACATATTGCAGGTCAAACACCACAATGCTATGTGCTGCAATGGTCATAAATTTTGCATCAAAAGGTTGGATGACACGAAGAAAACTTGTGATTCTTGGATAACTGTAGTCTTTAAGGTGATAAATATTTCATCGAGAAACGACATACATCCTCAAGATTCTCAAAATCGATACTATGGCATTTTGGATGATATACTTGAGTGTGACTTTAATTCCTTCAAATTAGTTTTGTTCATCGTCAAATGGTATAGGCTACGATTGAATAAAAATGATCCTGATAGAATTGTTATTGAACATGATAATGGTTTTACAATGGTTAATACAAGGTCATTTGAACCAATTGGGGATGAGCCTTATGTTCTTCTGTTCTTCCAAACCAATGTGAGTAGGTATTTTACTTAGAAGTTCCACATAAACCAGGTTGGTCATTTGTTGTTAGACATGATCCAAGAGGAAGGTCGATAAAGTATAATGTGATGAAGGAAGAAGATACCAAAGATGTAGAAGATGATGTAGATGATGATCCGGCTGCTGATGATGATGATGATGATGATGATGATGATGATGATGATGATGATGATGATGATGATGATGATGGTGATGGTGATGGTGATGGTGATGGTGATGGTGATGATGAAGATGATGATGGTGGTGGTGGTGGTGGTGATGATGATCATGATCATGATGGTCATGATCATGAGTTGGATGAAGAAGAAGATCAATGACATGAATGAAATGTATGAGGTACGCGATTAAGATATTATCTATGTAATATTGATTTCTTGATAGAAATTTATTTGTCTTATATGGTTACATAATTAATTCATTATGTTTTGAATTCTAATGCCATTACATAATTAATTCATGATGCACCTTTTAATGTTTTTAATTCATGTTCCACCTCTAGCAAGTCCTAAAAGTAGAACTATGCCACCCTTGGGAGATGGAGATAGGGAGAGTGACTATTTATGTGACATTTTTTTAAATTTGAGTTTATTTATGGAATTTGGATTGTTTATTACCTATGTGATGGATGGTGATTTATGATACATATGTGATGGATTACATGTTTATGATGATACATGTGACATTTTTTGAACTTTGTGTTTATTTATAGAATGTGGATTGTTTATTACCTATGTGATGGATGGTGATTTATGACACATGTGTGATGGATTACATGTTTATGATGATACATATGTGATGATTATGATGCTCAATTACATATATGATTATACATATATATTTATTATTTATCAACTTACAAATGTAATGCTTATGATGCTTAATTGATGGTGTTGATTTCATGTATATATTTTGTGTGATGTTGTCACCCTTGGTGAGAACAGGTCATTGACTACAGACATCGTCAACCCTTTAGTTGAGGATCCTGCATAGTTTACATAAAGTAAAGGTAAGGAATTAAAAAAATTACAATGATTATGAAGACAACATATTTTTTTATTTAATACTCTTTTTGTCTACAAAGTTCATGTTGTTCATGTTGTGTACTATGTAATTTTTAGCTAACATAAGATAATTGAATTACATTTGCAGGAACCTGAACCCCTTTGAGGAGGATCTTGCATAGTCTCATGGATTGACGGGTATAAGTCAATACACCCTATAGAAACAATTTATTTTTAAAAAATTACTTGGAAAACAAACTTCCTCAGTTTTTCAAACCTCGACATTAGCAACAAATTTAATACAGTTATCAACACTTGAGGCCCTAGTTGGACTTATTCAAATTTTAATCTCAAGATCAACTTTAGGGCCGACTTCTTCATCAACATTACCCTTATTTTCAAAATATCTCTCTCATTACCAAATAACTCTCTCATTTGATGGAGTGCAGGTACCACCAAATAGGTATTTGTTAGATGTGTCTTCCTTGAGTGAGGGAAATGCAGAAATGGAAAATGAAAGTGAGACATGTAGTAGGTATACAATAGGGAGATCAACTAGAAGTCAATAGATTAGAAGAAAATTCAATAAACACATGAAATTTTTCCTTTCTCAAGGGGAGTCATGTTCTTATGATGTTGAGACCAAAGGTGACATTGAGGTGCCCTTGAGGTACAAACATCTATAGAAACAATGGGTACCCAAGGAACTTCCTCCAATAAACATGGATTTTTGTGTTAACGATAGGATATATCGCATAGCACCTTCGTCGTTACATTGTTTGGGCCTATTTTCCATGGACGACATAAAGGTCTGTTACACCAAAGTTGTTGAATTGATTGAGTTTGTCAGACCTTGTTACAATTACAATAATTGGATGCAAATTGTTCGATATAAAAAAATATGTGTAAGTATGAACTATCATTAAATTATATACAACAGAAAGATAAAGATCAAAGTAAAGGAGTGGTTGTATACATTGATGAAAGGCCAAAAGTAACAAGGAATATTGCAGGTTTTATAAATAGTACGTGATTGGGGTCAACTAATAAACAACCCAATTGCATATTTGAGGCACGCGAGGGAAATCATGTATTCGTATGTGTGATAAAATCAATAAGTGCAGGGGAAGAGCTGCTAATCAATTACAATTTGAATCATATAGATACAAACAAAGTTACTATCATGGGGGTGGTACGTACTATATACCATTTAAATTAACCAACCTCCAATTAATGACTTCAATATACCATTTTATTATGAATTTTTTTTCTAAGTCTGTTGGTTTCATTTCGCTATCGTTTTTTATATTTTTTCTTTGTCACAGGGTGACATGGATCCATCGCATAGTACAGATAGGGATGTAGGTCGCGACACTTCTACCGAGTAGGTAAACCTCACTGTAATTGTATAAATTAGATAGAAGCAAACTGTTACATTATTATGTTCTTTTTTTGAGTGTTTTAGAGTAATTTTGTAATTGTTAATGATATTCTTGTCACAGATGGATGTTCGGGGAAAGGGAAAGGGAGCTGCACTAACTAAGCACCTATCTAGGGATGTGGACTCAACAAGATTAAGCGATGATGACCCTGCAAATTCCACAAATCCTATAGAATTGATAAAAAAGTCTATTAGAAAAATTAGTAGAGAGATTGTTGCTTTGGCATTCGTGGAGCCTCAGACTGATGAGATACGAGAGAGGGTGCAAAAATTGATTCAGACATCAGAAAAATTGCAAGTAGTAATGAAAGCTTTAATTATAACAAAAGTTCAATAATGGTTTATATTTTATACTCTTTTATGTCATTAACTAAAATATGTACGTGTTGTTCTTACAACAATTTATGCGTCCTCATCAACCTGGTGGCCATGATCAGGGTATTGCAGGTAGTTCAGGTGATGACGATTTTTTTGGCTTATCACTTTGAGTACCCAAAATACATCATACTTGATACTGTCAATATTCATAATAAAGGTTCATCCTAGTTTACAATTCTTGCACTTTTCCGATATTTAATGTTTTATATATTTAATGTATTATTCTTCAAGTGTTGTCAATGTTCCTGTGCAAATGTCGTCGATGCCTTATCAGAGGTTAGCCCCACCTATACTGCCGACTGCAATGTCGACAACACGCATCATGCAGACATCCTCTACTGCACGTCATATTGGCCCGCCCACTGTTGGTAGATCCCTCTTTTTCTCTATCTTCTGTTATGTGTTTATTTCCCTTCAAGCGTTCTTTCTTGGGGGCATTTCATAGTGGATTCATTTTCTGCAGTAGGAGATGCACATGAGGATGCACCAGAGGCAACTACTGCTGATAACATACCATCATTTCTTGGATCTTCTTGTATTGCTAGTACAAGAACGTCGCAGGCCACATTGGTGGTGAGCGACGAAGAAATGATTCCCTTAAAGATATAGAAGGTTTCAGGTACTTTAAAATTATTATTATATATAGTCTAATTGTAATTTACTTTCTGATCACTCATTTTGGACTAATGATCCCATGAATTTTTTGCAAGAAATGATATTTTTTATAAAAATCTTAATGACATTGCATTGCAGATATTTGGGCCCACCATACATAAAAGGTGGAACATCATATGCGAACTAACCCTAATCCACTATTTTGATTTCATATCCTTGCTAGAATAGTTTTCCTTTGATCCATTTCTTGAACTATAATAAATGTAGCTTTAGGTCATTTATTAATCTAACAGGTTTGTTTTTTCTTTAAAAGGTGGAATGACAAAGAAAAAAGGTTAAAAGATGAATTGACAAACCGTATGGTTGAGTGGTTTGGAAATGACACATTTGACAAAACCAAGCTCCTTGAAAAAGCTGGCACATATCTAAAGTATGTAAGGGACCAATACAAGACCTATTTAGAGAAGAATGTAAAGTACGAGCATCTCCCCATGATTCCAGAGAGGGAGTGGAAGGACCGATTTTGGATGCCAAAGTGAGAATTGAAAGGAAAAAAGGAAATACACTACCAGACACCAAAAAAAGGTATGGGATACTATTAAGAATGTAATTATGTACTAATTAATTACTCTTTATATTTATATAATCTAACATATTTCAAATTTTTCATAGACTGAGTGACACGTCAAAGGCAACCAAGGCAAGACAAGAAAAGCCTAGGCAACACAAACTCGGATTTGGTGGTTATATGAAACTTGCCGCATGAATTGTAAGTATCTTTAAATGAAATATTGCATCAAAATATTTATAAATTACAAACAATTTTTTTTTATCAAACAATGCAAGCAAAATTCATGATACCAAGCAAAAATGCAGGGCTCTGAATTCAATAGAGCGCCCACAGAATATGACAAGAGAATTGCCTACCAACAAGGCTATACAATTGTGGCTGAATGGATATGAGAGTTGAGTGGGCAAACACAAGATTCTGGTGCATTTGTCACACAGGTAAATAAGCTAAATGAAAATTGTTTCAAATTGAATACTTTACCAATAATCTAATTGATGTTGAATTCCAACATAAAGTGACTATATTTGTTTTAAATAAGCAAGCAATGATAACAATGTGCATGGCATTGGACTATAGCCTGCTAATCGTGAAACACCACCTACACATGAAGGTCCAGATGTCCATCCCAGTAGTGGAGGTATTCATTTGTTATTAAAATTTATTTATGTAATTATTAATACAATTAAACATCTTAATTTGTAATTAGAGTAGTAATTAATGTAACCTTTTTTGTTAATATTTTAGAGCATGTAGTCGGTGGTGACCAAGTGGAGCATGATTCAGGTACACAACATCAGGAACGTGATGTTCCCCAATCAGGTAAAGAGGACCACTGTTATTCCTTTAAACAAATTTATTTGCAATTGGTGTTCAGTATTAATGTAACCTTTAGTATTTCAACTCCAGAGGATCTAGAGGGTGTTCAGCATGTTGAGGTTGAGGCTAGACAAAATGATGTAGCTCCATCATGTAAAGAGCACAACACTTATGCTCTCTAAATTAATAAAATACTTGTAACAATAATAAAAATGTTTTGAATTTAACCCATTTCTTTGTTATTGCAGAGGACCCCCCTTTGCTTCAATGTCCTCGTCCTCAGTACTAGGCATACATCAAGATCATGAGCAGAGGGCAAAACAACTGAAGAGGGGGGAAATGATGAAGAAAGAGATGCTCCACTTAGTCTTTTCATAGCTTCAAGGAAAAAACAAAAAAAGAAATGATTGTAATCTACCTTATTTGATAATGACTGATTTTTATGTGTTAATGAATGTAATTATGTGCTAATGAATGGTTATGAATGATATGTGTTAATTAATATTGATGAATGTTGTGTGTTAATTAATGTTAATCAATCTATGTGTTAATGAATGTCATGTGATATTAATGAATGAATGCTATATTTTATTAATGGTAGAAAGAATGAATGAATGTTAGATGTTAACGGGGAATTTAGAGTGATATTAGGGGGGGGGAGGGGCCAAATGAGCTTCCACCTTCACATGGTTGGCCCTATTAAGTAGAGAATATTAAACTTGTAGAGCCCCTCCCCAATCTAGCTCTGGTTAACCTAGTTGACCATGGTTGACCATATTAATAGATGCTATAATTCAATAGGATGGGCTATGTTAGACAAATAGATTAGTGGGAAAAATAGTGGAACCAGGTTATGGAATCATTTTTCCTTGTGGTGCACATTTTGATGTGTTATGGATTTAGATCCTATATGATCCACTGATTTGATAATCTTGATATGATGCATGTCAGCTATCTCTAAATTTGTAGTACTTCATTATGATATTAGAAAACATGGATGCATGTGGTATCAATGATTGAGTTTTCATGAGGATTATGATGATGCCTTTTGAGTAAATTGCTTTATGTAGATTTTATTGGATAAATGATAAATTGATCGTTATGGTTGAAATTGTATGCAAAGTGTCTGAATGGTATTCTTTTCATATGTAATTAAATGTGATTATTTGGGGTTACTAATGTGCAAAGTGAGATGTTGTTAGTGAACAAATTTTTCCTTTTTTAAAAATGATCAATTTTGAACTCTGTCGCCTTATTTTAAGGACAAGTGTTTCACTAAATAGTTGGGTAAGTGTTGTATAAATCACTTCCCTCTGAATTTTTCATAGGTGTAGCTCCCTATCTCAGTTTTTCAAGGAATGCTTTAAACTATTTAATTTGAATAGTAGCTTTTAACCTGAAAGAATGTAAGGTTGCCTACTTCATTCTTGGATGAGAGGCCGATATTTCACACATGTTTCCTAAAAAGAAGAAAGCAATTTTTCCTATCTTTTAAATATATGAGATGACAACAACTGAAACAAAGTTCAGTACACCATTTCCACAGGTTTAATAAAGAATGAACATATTTAAGAAACTAAATCTGTCCTCAAACATGAATCTTCTCTAGAAGTAAACAAACACTCAAAGGAAGGAATATCAGAAGAATAATAATTTTTTATAATGGAAAGATCCTTACTATTATTTCATTAGATAAACATATACAAAGACATGTATCTACACAGATTCAAAACACACAGATTTTTCTTCTCCCAAGAATAGTGTGATCATTCTATATATATATTCTTATGCAACAAAGGCATGAAAATACATGTATAAATCGTTTCCATTCCAGATTTAGCAGTCTGATTCTTCCTTCTACAAAATAGAAAATACATAAAACAGAGGGAAAAACCAAAAATTGGTCACCAAATCTAACCCCTATACTATCTATCTTTCCTTAATTTATAGTTCTAGAATAGGGGAGGCCTCCCTGAAAACTCGACCTCCCCCGTAAACAGTTATGAAACCAACAAGAAGTATTTTGGGACAGATGTCCCGAAGTCTTTGCATAACCATGAGAAATTACAAGAATATAGGGAACCGGGCCTAAATCAATGCATTATGCCACTTTTCCATCATCATCATCATCCTCTCCACTTTCACGGGCGTCATGAGCAGTTGTAAGTTCTTGAACAATGGATTGGTTCAGAACTTTCATCGCATTGAGCTTCGCCTTCGCCGCCTCCTTATTCCACCGGTGCTTCACCATCTTTTTGGAATGTTTCGACAGTTGATCATTTCCAATGAAAATCATAGACTCAATCCTAGCCAGCCTGGTTAGATCTTTCGGAGTGAAATTACCCTTGGCCTTGATCTTCTCCATGTTCATCTAGAAAGACCTGATTGCATCCTGTGTGCTCAACCCGCAAATTCCCAACTGCCAATCATGGTCAGGGTTAACCACCTTGTTATCATTAACTATGTTGCACTGGAGATCCTGGAGTTTGTAAACAAAGGTCTTTGCATCGGTGATCATAGACTTGAAGGTAAGCACTCACCACACTATGGTTTTCTTCAGCACAAAAAGCTAACATTCATCTGCCACCAGCTTGATTGAGTGTTCTGTCAAAAACTTGGTAACTCCATATTCTTCTATTTTGGCAAACAAAGGCAAGATATTCTGCCATTTGTGCTCCTCCTTCTCCCACAGCACAAACTGATTTTGGACTTCGGCAATAAGGCCCTGTATTTCATCGTATAGCCTCTGGGAGTCGGTAATGTTCTTCTCGCCATCCTTGATTATTCCCTCAATCCATTTCTCCACAGCTTCAGCAATACTCTTGGCCCGTTGAACTTGGTTCATTAGCTTTTTATTTTCCAGTGAAGTTGGGTTGAAGTTCTCTGTAGCATGAGATATTGGGAGTGCCCCAAGGCAACTGATATTATCGATGAACTGGGCCAGAATGTTTATGTGTCGCTTGAGTTCTCTCTTTTCTAGCCCATCCTTCTCTGACCTAGTGAGCATTTTCTTTGCCGATACCTGGAAGAAATGATTGTCTGTGTCTCTACTCATGTTTCCCAATTCCACCTTTGTGATCTCAAAATCATCGGGGCTAGCCTCCTTGTTTTCATCCTTGGGTCTATATGAGGCGATTTCAGCAACCCATTTCTAGTTCCCTCATCATTGTCCAGGAGAGCGACAGTCTTGAACCTTTTCGGCTTTGGATTCTTCTCTGTGTATTTAATGACCATTTCCTGAATCAGAATAGTCATGGGAAGAAAACTCCATTTTTTGTTCACCGAGGTGGTCAACCACTTAGGAGTTGCACTGGAACCAGTGGTTCCTTCGATCATCTTGGAAGGTGGCATCATAGCCACAGTCACCGTATGAGAATCTGGGGCACTAGCAACATCACTGTCCAAGTCTTCAATTTCAAATATCTAGGCATCGAGAATGGTATCTTTCACCCCTGTATCCTTTGCCTGATCCATCTTTCTTTGAGCGGCACTTCAGGACTGAGTATGCCGAGGAGTACAAAAATCCAAAGTTGAATTAGACCTATGTCTAAGCTGGGGTGACTTGTTATCCTTACCTGCACGAATAGGCATAGAAGCAATGTTAGAAAGATGCTTTGGTGAAGGTAGAGGATCCTTATTACTTCTCACAGAATTAGACTTAACGCCTAATTTCATTGCTTTCTTATTGGCCACCCACACCGCGGTCCTTTCCAAAACTCCTTTGGTCCTTAATTGTATATCATCTTTCTCTTCCTCATCCTAGTTAATTGGAGGCATTTCAACTTCTGCACAGGCTAAGTACCCTGGTTTGAATAGCTCTAGATGATCCTCTTCGAGCCCCTTAGTATCCAACTTTATCTGCAATGAAACAACTTGTTCTAACACCAATCTCATGTTTCCCCTTTTGAATACTTCAAGTTCATCTGTACAATCTTCCCATAAATCCTCTAACTATGGCATGGGAAGGTATGGCATTAGACCAAGACTTCAGGAAAATCCCTTATTATCAAAACCTTTCCTTTCAAGATATAGGGAAAAATTGAAATTCCTGAGGTCTGCTCCTATACTCAAAGCATCAGACATTGAACTGCAGGACAACACGCCCAATTGGATGGGAAAATGACCTTCCCATTTGTCCCTGGGTTGTGCCTTTTTTATTATAGAGGTTAGTTGCGTACATATCTCCACTAAAACAAAGCAATCTGAATAGAAGTGAGGGAGCTTGAAGGGCTCCTCTTCAAAGCCACCTACCCTTATGTAACAAAAGCATGGAAACTGGATATAAAAACTACCAAACCTCTTTATCAAAGTCTGTGCATCTTCAGAGATTCTTTTGGCTTTCATATTCTTCAATTAATGACACAAATCACCCAGAAAAGCATTGTGCACCCTTATGAAATCCTGTAAAGCTTTATCCTTTTACAGCATGGGATAGAACTCATATACGAGAACATCCTCCTCAGTGAGCTATTTCGGTATTCCAACCAACTCCTTAACACAAGCCAAACAATACAAGAGATATGAAGATATAAAGAAGTGTTGTTTGAACTATTTAGCCAAACTCAGTTGTTCTCTCATTGAATCAGCAATCAATTCAACCCAATCCAAATATTGCTTCCCTTCTAAAACCAGCTGCACATAGCAATAAATCCAGTCGTCGAAGCTATAAGCTTCAACAGATCCTCTGGCTTGGTGCAACAAAAGCATTATGTCATGAATGTGAGGCAACATGTAATTCTTATTAGGATTCTTGGGTAACCTGGAACCACCTCTTTGAGGAACCTTCAACCAGAATTTTGCTACATTGTTATGGTGTCCAGTTCTGTCTGTGTTGAACTTGATGATTGATTGAGTAGGAGAAAAGTTGGAGAACTGGTAATCAGGTATCTTGAAGACTGAGGAAATTACTTCACGATTTATGGCAAGAAGGGTTTCACTATTGTCTCTCCTAATGGTTTCAGACACTGGGTCGTATCTAGCAATACATTCCCAAATCAATTCTGAGTAAGGAATGACTGGGGGAAAAGCTGTGGCTTCTACGAGACTGCTACTCAAAATCTCCACACCAAAAGACTTGTCAATTCCCTTGAACACCCTCTCTTTCAACACCTCAAGGTTTTCCCCTTTTAGGTTAGTATCGCTAACTATGGGTTCAATGGATGCCAGGCTAAAAACGTTCCCAAACAAATGTAGTGTGGACTTCATAATTTTAAACAATAAGCCTAAATCGGTTACAGAAAAACTTTTTGCAAGAGAGAAAATGCAAACAAAAACCACTGGAGAGGACAAGAAAAAGACTCACCTTCACAGTTGAACAACCGGATGACGGCTAGCAGCAAACAAGACTCCTATCCAGGAAAAACAAAGACACAGCAACGAGGAACAAATGCGGAGCACTAACAATCCTTCATACCTTATTAGTGAAGGCAATGATATGGAAACATTGAATGCAATAATTCCAATTTTCAGTCCGAGTGTGTTGAGTTTGTGGATTAGACATCGCACGCATGCATTGAATGCATGGCGGCATTTTTGAAGTAACCGCCAGTTCCTGAAATGATTACTTACTTTGAAAAACCAAGGATTGACGTCACTTAAGACATGGTTCTGCCTCCTCATATTTGGCAATGAATGCACCATCAAATCATTAAAACCCGTGGGACCCACCAACTTCAAACACATATGAACATCCTGAACAGACTTCATGGGTGTTCAAGTAGTTCAAGATGTACGCCACGCTCAAGGAGAATTTTGCCGAGAAAATAAATAATATCAAGCTATTGACCACTTGTGCTATATTGAACATGTTGAACATGTTTGAACCTCTTGAACTTAGTTCAATGAGTTCAAAACCCGGAGAGAAATAAAGTAACATATCACCGAACAAGAAACTTTTAGAGAGCCGCTGCAAGACACTTAGAGAAAATATTAGTATGAAAAACCTCCTTGAACACCTAGGAACCTCTGGAACCTAAATGAATCTATTGAACCTGGTTCAAAATGGTTCAACGTGTTCATAGAGTTCAACCAATTATCTAAACTTGACTTTTATGATTGAAAAAGGATTTACAGACGTACTAAGGACTTGAACTGAGGTATCACAAGAAAGATTAGGACTCCAACTGAAAATCTTAAAGGATGACTCACTCTTATCATGAGGAATAAATGACGCAGTAACAAATGTGCAGGAAAACTAATCCATGTGACCATGGAAACTATTCGGAGAATCAGGCCTAAATCTATGTGCGTTTGTGAGGCCAAGGGTTGTCTATTTGGAGAGACAACACCTCATTTGTAAATGTGTTTTAATTTGTAAATGTTTATGCTTGGATGTGTGTTTAATTTGAAAATTGTTTAATATATTAATTCCAAAAAAGGGACATTGCCATGTGTATTTAAGTGATGTGTAATTTTGTGGTGTCACTTGACACATGTGATGTATGGTAAGTTGGCAGTGACATGTCCCTTGGAAGGAATTTGTTTTACCAATGCATTTTTCAAATATCTTAGTATGGTCCCAAGAAGGTCTTGGATAGGGAGCCATTAGGAAGGTCAACTTAGGGTTGACCCGTAGGTAAACTTTGGGTGAGTTTCTAGAGGGTTAAACTAGCTCCTAAAGTCAAGTTAGGGGCATTTTTAGCAGGTCATGTGATGTAACTATGGATGAAGGCCAATTTTAGCCATGTGTCCACTCCCTAGGGACTATTTAGTCACCCCAAAAGTTGAGTTTTTCAAGATGGCCGAATTTCAACTTTTGAGGATCTTACCTAGGTTAGACAACCTTCCTCATGAGTGATTTTTCTCTTCCCCATTCTCTTTTACCTTTTTGAGGTGCCTTGGCTAGAGAGCTTGTAAGGTGTTGGGAAGACCAACCTATGAACATCCCTCACCCTTCCCAAGAGGATTGGAAAGAGTGAGGAGTGTCTTCTTTGGGAATGGTTTGGGAGGGAGAAGTTTGATCACCCACTCTCCATTTTTGGAGACATAGATTTTGAAAAGTTTGGTTTTTGGATATGGAAGTTTTGGCTAAGTTTTGAGAAGGAAAAGATAGTAGATTTGGGCAGCTCTCCTACAACTTTTATTCATCCCATTTGCAGTTTTAAGGTTGGTTGAATACTTCCTCTTGTATGTTGTTTTGTAAATTTAAAAACATTGTTTGTTGTTTTACATTATTGTTTTCTTAGTAAGCTTAGGAAGATGTTGAGTTCTTCCCTATGGTTTTTTTTATTGCATGTATTTATGTTATTGTTTTGGGTGTTTCAAGGCCATACTCACCCTTGGGAGGGTAGAGTGGCCTTGGGGTGAAGGGTTGTTCTATAGTCTAAGAGTTTAGAGGCTCTCTTTGGAAGAGAGTGATACATAAGAGATTAGGAGACCCTTGCTACATAGTGTCTAGTTTATGCAATGGGGGTCATAAGGGGAGTTTGTTGGCTTGTATGCCTTGGGGAACATAAGGATTTGTTGGGAAAATTTTGGAACTTGTGGTTTTTCTACTTGGTAGCCTTGCAATGGCATTATGTTCTCCTACTTGCAGATTTCTCCTCTAGGTATTTGGTCCATCTTCACCCCACAAGTTATAGTCACTGAGTGATTTTGTCCATCCTTGGGTTGGGAGTGTTTGTGTTGTGTTTGCCTCTTTCTTATGTGTTTATGCTTGAGTGTAACTTGTTTAGCCTTGGTTCTCCTAGCTCAGGGGGGGATTCTTGTAAGCCTAAGTTGGGAGGTGAGCCTCCATGGTCACAACCTACAAGTTTTTATTGCAGGTTTGCTTGGAAAAAAGATTGGAAAGGAAGCTATGGCATGATCCTATTGTTTATTTGTATTTAATGGCAAAAGAAAATAAATGTATTTGGCAAGCCCTCATTTAGTAGAAATGAGAGGCTTGATTTTGTTATCTACCTATTTGTATAAAGGGAACAATGATGTAATAAGCATATTTGCTTGAATAGTTTCATTTCAAGAAATAAAGATGTGTTTTATTTGAGTATATTCTTGCAGAGAAAAGAATAGAATTTGAGTTATTCTTTATTGATATTTACTTATGTCTTGTTTGGCTATTGGAAAAGAAATGAAAATAGTTAAAAGTTAGTAGTGTAGTTGTGCAAAAAGAAATGAAATAAATTAAATGTTGTAGTGCAGTTATTAGTAAAGAAATGAAATATTTGTTTATGTCTATAGTTTAAACACAAAAAAATAAATCAATAGACATTTTAGAGTTAATATAACCTGCATTACATCTTGATGCTTATTGATAAAAAGTAAACAAGAGAAAAATAGTTGCAGCTATAAATAAAATCATTACTGTCATATTTTCTATTTTGTAAATGCATGTATAGTAGAAAGTAAATAAATCTAGATATTGTATATTTCATATCAAAAAAGAAAACTAAATGTTATAAAAAAAATTATCCTATTCTGTTTATTTTAAAATAGCCTGCTCTAAGCTATGAAAATATATATATATATATATATATATATATATATATATATATATATATATTTATATATATATTATGCAAGTGTATGCCTAAAGTTTTAAATTTACATCTAAATTGTTCTATTCCTTTAGAAAAATGAATAACATGCATGCTCCTGTAAAAAAAAAAACATATATATGCATGCTAAAATAGTACTAATCTAGAAAATGAAATACATCATATTTTGGATTATTTGATATTTGTACAGGATATATTCTAATCTAGAAAATGAAATACATCTTATTTTGGATTATTTTATATTTGTACAGGATATATATATTATTACATAATATTAAAAATATTATATATGTATCTTTTTTAAGTTTCGTTTTAAAAAATAAAAAAATAAAAAAATTTACAAAAAAAAAATATATTTTTGCATGCAATCTTGGGCCGAATTGGAGCCCAAGGCTCCTTGTGGATTGGAACCCACAACCCGACCCAACCGCACTGTGGGTCGCAACCCATAGGGAGCGGCTTTGACCGTCCCTATGGGTGGCAACCCACAAGGGAGCGGCTTCGACCGTCCCTATGGGCTACGACCCACAAGGCGACCGTATCCGCACTGTGGGCCATGATCCACAGGCACGACTGCGGTCGTCCTGTGGGTAGCACCCACAGTGACACCGCCGCCCAATACCTGTGCGGCTCGGCCCTCTCAAAGCTCCCCCCCCCCTCTCGTTGTTAAACATTTCGCTTCCCCTTCAATGACTTTCAACCCTCCTCTTTGCTCGGTCGCCATGGCCGCCACTTGCACACACACACACAAACAAAAAGAAAAAAAAATATGCTAGACAAGAAACCCTAACCCCATTTCGGGTTAGGGTTAGCAATTGGAAAAGATGGAATAAGTTTTAGTTATAGGTTGTAAAAAGAAATATAATAATAAAATAAATAAAAAGAGGGAAGCTCTCTTTTAAATTTGAAATGGGTTATCCCCATTTGTTTAAGTTTTATTTATTTGGGTTGGTTTTTGTATTGGGAATTAATTAATTGTAAAGCAATATTATTCTCATATTTTGGGTAAAATTTATTAGAACACTTTATTAACGAGAATTTTTAAATAGTATGATGATTAAAACTAAGTTTAAGAGATATTTTTAATGTCGAATATTGAATATTTAATCTTTATTGTTACTGGGGTTATCATCCTTAAAAGAAATCTATATATTAAGTAATCATATTTATGTATATATATATATATTGATGTTAAGTTAAATTTCTTTGTAAATTTTAATAATGGACTTTATTAAAAGTAAAACATTCAATTTTAATCTATAGGGTCAATATTGGCCGAATATTAAATATTTGGTGTTTAATATTTAAAGGGGATAAAATTTGACATTAATGTGGAGTGAATTATTAGGAAATTATTATACTTATTTTGGTTAACTTTATTGGTCGAATTTAAAAGCATTATTTGCATTTGCTCATTAATTATTTTAATGTCAATAAAATATGTGTTAACGTGATTTTAACTAACTCTTAGAGAAATTAAATACTGTGTGAGGTGATTAATATCTTTGGATTAATATTTGAAGAATTGTTGGGGGTAATTTATTCAAATTAATAAATTAAGTTGTGATGACCCATTTGGGGTATAACTAGTCTAGTTGTATTGTAATATTAAATTGGTAAAATTAATTAAATTAACTTTAGAACACCATTCTAATATCATTTAAGATTTCGTTTAGAACAATTTGTTAAGTTGTCACATCTAATTAAACATAGGTCGTGGGTAATTAAGTGTTCAAAAAAAAATGTTGTGTTTTTTGCCCAAAAGTTTTGGCATGACAAAACTATTCTCGAAACCAAGCGAAGCTCAATAAGATAACACACTTTTCAATATTTCATTATGTTGCACAGTTAATCTTATTGAATAATTTATATTGAATTTTAATTATAGGGTCCAACAGAGCCAACACGAACAACAACACCACAAGTTGTTGGGTATATTGAACTCCCATATTGTCTTGTATGTACACTAATAGTATGAGTTGCTTCTAGTGTTGATATCCATGGCGGGTCTGCAAAAGTTATAAATATGCCTCATCCTCGTAAGTTTTTTTATTACTTGACATTTTCTTTAGCATTTTTAAATTTTCCTTATCATTTTAAGTCTAACCACTTTTATATGGAATTTATTGTTCTAGTTTTTTACTATCTGCCAGAGATTATTGATACAAGGACTTGCATTGCATCCATTTTTTCAATTAGGTATTATAAAGGGTAGGTTGTATTTGTAAATTTCTCTTTGAGTTCATCCAAATTTTATAATTGTTACCTCACATCTCGTTATTGCTTCATATCTCTATGTTCTATGAGGAGAACACCTATGTTTTTCTTTGCCAGTCCTCTAAGACAGTTTATGACTGCTAATAATTGTATATTTCGATCATTTAATATTGTCTCAGACCCATGATAATAGTGATAATTTATAAATAGAATAGATGGATATAAAGTTCTTGTCCTGTTATAACTGTACATTGGACAGTGATCTTTGACTCCATGGTTGCTCTGTGTGAGGATTATTATGATTATATGCTTCTATTACTCGGTGATTCATATGGACTATTTTTTAGGCATTCTCCTTATCACTGTTGTATGATCTGCATGGTTTTATCTTATATTTGTCAGCCAATCTTAGATTTTCCCTCGATGATCATGTATTTTCTTGCTATTTGTATTCCCCATAATTTTAGTCTTTCTCATACTATTTTTTATATGCTTTCTCATCGCCTAGACTAATGCATAAAGTTCTATCATAAGCTAGTAGGTCCCTCATTGTTGAAAAGAAAACCTTTGAATAGTAGCATACTATTCTACCATCTTATAACAAGATGGCTCCCATGATATCCTCAGTAGCATTTGTGTAAGCTTCAATGAGCAACAAAGAATTAGGTAAGGTCAACATTGGAGCATTGTGATGCAGAGCATCCACTAATCTCAATCAATTAGGGAGATCTTTCTCCCAACTCACCTATTCAATAGGGAACAAACCCCAATCCCTCACTAGCCTATTATCCCCTCAAGTTGCTTCAACACCCCAAAGACTTACTCCCACTCCCTAGTCCCATACAACCATTAACATACATCACATAGGGAATTCTCACCTTGCCCAAATATATCTTGAGGTCTTCCAACCCTTGAATCACACCAACTCACAAAATCTTTCTCCCTCAAGCCCTTATTCAACACAAATTCAATCTATTCATGGCTCTAGGAATCTCTCCAATCCTAGCAACTATAGGACTATAATGATTGGTCATACATTTGTCAAACTTTTTGCCACAATTTTAGACATGCAATTTTTTTATGAGTACCTAGAGAAAGGTAATGTTCAAGCTTGTGGGAAAGCTAGCTTCAAGGGAGATTATTAAACCATTGACCACATATTTACACTCTAGGCTATTGTTGAGAAGGCTCACCACCACTCTTCCATAGTCTTTTGTTGTTTATAGACTTTTCAAATGACTTTGAATCAAATGGGAGACACTTGCTTTTCCAACAAAAACATGATGTTGGCATTTTAGATTCTCTCATTAGCATTGCTTGTAGGCTTTATGAAATTTATTGGGCAGCTTCATGCTTACAATATCTTCAACTTGATGAGGAGAACAATTGGGTCAAACAAGGGTGTCCTATCTCCAACCCTCTATAACATCTACATTGACAAGTTGGTGGAGCTTCTTTGACTACATACTCATATGCCTTCACTACTATTTCAAATATATATAATTGATTGAATGTAAAGCATTTTTCAAAAGACCCCTGATATTCTTGAGGCATTCAAACTTTAGATTCATTTTTCAACTTATATCTATCTAATAACATTAAAAGCCACATTCTTGTTAATTATCAAAAAATAATTACACATAATCTTATTTTCATATATTACATACAATAAGATCAAATATTTATAAATCTATCTTACATAGTAAGAAATGAGCACAAATCCAAAAGAAAGAGTGCTTCATAGTCTCATATAATATGAGTAGTATTCTAATCACAAAGAATTGGAAACAATCTCTAAGTGAAGAAGATGACCATTCTAATCCTTAGTGTAAGAATGGCCTTCCATACCATGTCAAATTGTGGGTTATAAATGACATTAAAAAACCGTTAGATACATGCATCTCATGTGTGATCTTGATGCCTATCACAAGTTTCACTGAAACCAAGGAAAACACTAGATTTTTTCATCTTGATCTTGATGTTAGTTGAATTCTATTATTTTATGGGCTACTTGTAGAGAATATCCCTTTTCTGGAAACTAGTATTTATGTTATGTTTTCAAGATTTGCTTAAGAATAGTATTGTCACAATAGTCCTCCTTTTGTCTGAATGCTTCCTATTAGCTTTAAGTCATAGTTGGCCTACATACTTTCTTTTCTCTCTCACTCATGCTTACTATAACTAGGTAATGAGAATCAAGTAGTGTATCATTTACTTAGTATGTGTCATGTTTTAAATACGTGTCATTTGACATCCATGTCCTACACTTATAGAAAAAGTAAATGTTGTTGTAGGTTCAAGAAGTACACCATTAAAATAGAAAATTTTCATACCAAGTTGCAGAATGTAGGTGGCATTCGAGGGAGGTTAGATTCCCCACAAACTTCTATATGACTACTAGTCTTTGTAATGTTCACAACATAACAGTTTGCTTTAGCCATGACTTTCAAATAGCCAAGCTAATTAGTAGCTTTTATGCTTAGGATCTATTTAAAATAAGAACAAAGCTTCTCATTTTGAAGGTAGTTTCATGCCTTCACTATTGGGTGTCAGATGAGTTTTCTTTTCATACTTCTCTTTTTGTTTTTACCTCTTTGTTGGATGCCTTCACTATTACATGAGGGGTTATTGCTAATCTACTTGTTGATGATATTGTTCTTCTCTCTCATTCTGCCAAAGGGTTACAAAATTACTTTCTTTTTCACTCATCTCTTCATTGGTACTTTAGAGTTGTACATGCCATCATCGATCCCTTTTTCCAGCCCCTACCTTCAAACCACATTCCTGTCATTTTTTATTACCCCTCTCAACCTACCAACCTTGGCATTATGAATAACATTAATGACTACATTAATTTGTAGCCTTGTTGTGCCCCTTCAAATGCTTAATGGCCAAAGAGAATTTTTGTAGATAGATCATCCACTTCACATGCCACACATTTTCCAATCTACTTTGTGTGTAGTAATTGAAGTGGGTGATGATCAATTGAATGGTAGTCTTTTTGTTAAAAATATAGTGGCACCATTGTTTGATGACTTGTATGAGGGTGTAAGACTCC
Source organism: Cryptomeria japonica (assembly GCF_030272615.1). Classification (NCBI taxonomy): domain Eukaryota; kingdom Viridiplantae; phylum Streptophyta; class Pinopsida; order Cupressales; family Cupressaceae; genus Cryptomeria; species Cryptomeria japonica. The sequence goes on from NC_081412.1 coordinate 243,899,296, forward strand.
TTTTCATAAGTTGAATAGTGCCATAAGGTATAAATAATAGAGTTTGAGTGATGGGCAATAGGTTGGCCATGCTAAATTAACATGATGCCTAGTGCATAACAAATGCATCAATCTTAATATCAAATGATTTTGCAATATTCACTAGAGTAAATGCTAGCACAAAGTAGAGGTGTTGTTTGACACCATTAAAGGCATGTTTTTCATAGAGTCCATAGCAATGTTGCCTTGTTGTATTTAACCTTGTTGAGTGATCAAGGAACATGTGAAAATCCAAGGACTAACCTTTTATAGAAGTTCTCAAGTTTGAGAAAGTTGTGCAATTATTTGAGTTTGCATGGGTATGCTAGTATCATTCCACCTTGATTTTTTCAAGATCAACTTGAATGGGAGAGTGGTTGATAATGTAACTAAATTTGCATGGTGCCAAAATTTCATTTGTTGAGATTGGTTTGCAACTTGTGTTGGCATAGCATATGTGGTACATGTGCAATGTGTAACATATGTTCTTCCAATATTGTATGGGATAGGCTAGTATTTAAACACCTTGATTTTCTCTAGATGAACATGAATGCAAGTGTGGATGATTATGTAACCAAGGTGTTAATTTTGTGTGGTGCCAAAATGCATTTATCAAGGTTAGCTTGCAACTTTTTTTGATGTAGTGTATTTAGTACTTGTGCAACATGTAGCATGTATTCTTTTAAGATCTTGTTAAAGATTAGGATGTCAATCATGTAGACAATGATAACATTTTTAATAAAGCATGAGTGTCATAAGAGCATTAGAAATTGTCAAAAGGCATAGCCATCCATTCATATAGTCCTCACATTTTGAATATAGTTTTCCAAAAAAAAAAAAATTGGATCGAAACTTGATGATATGTTGATTTGGTTTAGTGTGCCTAGAGATGACCCAAGTGATTGTTGATGTGTAGAAAGAGATACATGTTCTTCATTGAGATCTTGTTGAGACATAAGAGTCAATGTAGAGTCACCATATGTCATCTTTATTGGGTGCAAGCATAATAAAACTACCAAAAGGATGAACTTGACTTGATACTTCTTGAATTTACTAATTTTTGGACTTTGTGTTGATTTTGTTCTCCTAAAATGATGTGTTAAAGATATATTTGGAATAAGATATTTGAGAATCAAGTCAATTTTGCATTGTATGAAGTAGTGCATAGGAAGTCTTATCAATAAAATATCAATGTGGCTTCATGTGGGATTCCAAATGGCATTGAAATTAATCCCAGTATACTTGAAATTGAACTACTTGGGTCCATCTAGTAGGACATGCTAAAAGGGAACCAACAAGCACCATTGTAATTGGCATGCATATTATTATTATTATTTAAATAAATCACCATCAGAATTCTGACATCATCCCAAATTTGCACCGACGACAAGACCATCGGACAAACAACATCCTCGTTGGTGCATAGTTCCTGGCAGGTGTTGGAATTTCGACACCAATTGAAGAAACATCCGACAAGGATGTTGTATGTCTGATGACACTTTATTGTTGGATGCTCATCGTAATCATCATCACTACAAGTTCCTAGTAGGCATCATAATTTTGATGTCCATCCGACAAGGATGCTTTACGCTCGACGAAATTCTATGGCTGGATGAGCCAACATGGCCGCCGTCGGAAGAGTTCAGGATGTCATTGGAATTCTAACGTTACATGGCACCGTCGGAATTACCAATGACAAGTTTTCAATGACTTCATTTGTCGGTAGTCTGACAAAAAATAGTCAAAATTCCAACAATAGGCCATCGGAAATCAGCCCCAAATGTACTAGTGTCTTGTTCATCCTTTCCTCTTTTCTCTTTTTTGTGGTACCTTTACTTATGCCCAAGTATAAGTAAAGGGTATATATTATTGTTTTGCCTTAGTAGCTATTGCAACCTCATAGTGATGAGTGAATTTTTCTCTATTATTGGTTGTATCATGTTGATAATGTTTTTATTAAAAATTTTGGAATTTTAGATCTCTTGTAATGTATCCAAATTGTAGCGTCACAATTTCGTCCTAACCTAGACCTCACTTTGGTTCTTCGACATTTGATGCCCAATATTTGTCCTAATTTTGCTCACACTACCTATCAACCTGACATTTCCATTACCTTCATTGTCTCCCCCTCATGTTGGAGTCTTGGTTCTTAGGACTAGGGTGTTGGGCATCTTGGTCCTCCTAATTAGGACCCATTTTGGGTCCCCATAATGATAACTTCAAGTGAACGGTAAATTTTACTTTGTGTCAGCCTACTCCAAAAATTCAATTAATTTTCAAGCATTCAAGTATAAAAGGAGGTCTACCCCTCTCATTTGAAACCTAATCCAGCCTAAATTTTTCAAGAGGTAAAAATTATGATCCTAATTCAATTCAAGTGAGCAAGAAATTGTTCATTCATCAAGAATTGGAGCAAAATTAAAGTTAAGTTTATGCATTCAAGATGGCATCCATGATCAATCTTATTTGAAGGCATTTTGCAAGACATCCTAAAACCCTTGCATGAGGATCAAACACAACTTCATCAAGGTATATTTCATTTTATCAACACTTTTGTTTTAGATCTAGTCTTTCTCTCAAAAGGAAAGCATTTTGCAATAATTTTCATTTCAATTTAAAGGTTAATTCCAAAACTAGGGTTTGACCTAAGGCAAACCACTATCCCCAACATCTTTCCCTCTCTTTTTGTATGCAGGAACTGTACTTGAGAATTCCAAAAGAGTCAACAATGATGAAAAAGAACAACTTTTGATGGAGGAAAATTTGGAGGATCAGGTTGAATCTATCCTACATGGTCTTGAAAAATCAAATCAAACTTCTAGGAACTTTTGCCCAGATCTTAAATTTTGCCTATGTGAGATTTTTGTAGCGGTCTATTTTTTATAGTTGATTTCAATTATTCATACTTTTACCCTGATTTCACAACTATCATCCAATTTTTAACTAACAAAGAGGATAATCATCAACAACTAATGAATCCAATAATAATTTCAACCCTTTCCTTATTTGGATTGTGGCTATATCTATTAGGTTCACTCCTCTTTCAATGTATTGGGTAAATTTGGCTTATTAGTGGTTTCATTAAATTAAACCCTAATTACAAATTCACCACAAAATATTTTGGTGAACCTGACTTCTTTCATGTTAATTTCTGATTTATTGTCTTATATATGATTTGTATGCATTTTAACATTAATTTTTGCACTCATAGATCTTATTTGCAATTAAATTACATAAATTTAGTGGTTAATTTAACAAAATCCCTAATTTATTCTAAAATTGACTTATGGGTTGCATATTTTTTCAATTGTGTCATCAGATCTAATTATTATGAGATGTTATGTTCATATTTAAAGGCATTTAATATTCAAAATCACAATACAAGTTGCTTAATTAATTGGTTAATCAATCATTTTTACAATAAATTTAATTGTTTAATCATAGTTTTCATTAAATTTCCTTCCTTTGTGAATGAGTTTTGTTACCATTAGTCCTCCATACAATATTCTGTTGAGAAGAATTTGTAGACTTAAGGCTTCCCAAGGTTTAAACACTAAGGATATGGAGCCTCAGTTGGATAACTTGTTCCATGAGAATGTTGGTGATTCTTCTAATCCAACAAATGACATCACTTATCCCCATTCTCTTCATACTTCTCATGATGTGGATGAATCACTAACTAGGGTTACCATTGACCAATCTGTTAGTGAACATATTTTGTCTTTCTTTAAATTGAATTGATTCTAATCTCTGTTACCCCCTTTGAAAGACAAAAGTTCAACTAAACAATTGGGCAAGTGTGACATACATCACTTCCCTCCGAATTTTAGATAGGTACAGCTCCCTACATTAGTTATTCAAGGAATAATCTAACTAAATAAATTGGCATGCTTTTAACCTGAAAGCACATAAGGCTACCTATTTCATTCTTAGATGAGAGGCCAGGTAATATGTAAAATAATTCAGAATAACTTTCTAAAAGATGCTTTACCGCGAATATCAAAAGAAATCAAAGCAAAGTTTAATAACATTGATTTCAACACTTCTTCAAAATAGATAAGAGAAGCAAAGTCTCTCTTCAACTAAAAATCTTTCTAAACAACATGAAAAGAAGCTCCATACTAATATCAACATCCACCATCATAAAGGTAATCACAAACATTTTGATTAGACTAATATATGCAAAGAAATACCACTCCACGGATTCAAACCCAAAGATTTTCCACCTCAAAATGCATATGATCTTATATATATTTCATGCAACAAAGACATAACAATACACACATAAGTTCTTTCCAAGTTCAGATTTTGAAAGACTTGATCACTTCTTTCCAACAAAAATTGAAACTTCTAAAATCTCAGTCTACTATTCTAACCCCTTCTCTATCTATCTTAATCTAATTTATAGTAGCTTTTAAAGAATAGAGGAGGTCTCCCTGAAAACTTGACCTCCTCTGAGACAATTATAGAAACCAACAGAGTATTTAGGGATAGATGTCCCGAAGTCATTGCAAGATTATGAAAAACATATAAAATAAAAACAAAGCATTAGCATCATGCTATGCCTCTTCTCTATCTTCATCCTCTCCTCCACTTTTTTGGGCATTGTGGGCAATTGTAATCTCCTGAATTATAGAGTGATTTAGATTTTTCATGGCATTAATCTTTTCTTTTGTGGCTTCTTTCTCCCATCTATGTTTCACCATTTTCTCGGCATGCTTAGGTAACTAATCGTTACCAATGAACGTCATGGACTCAATTCAAGTGATTCACATTATATCTTCAGGAGTGAGGTTGCCTTTGGCCTTAACTTTCTCCATGTGCAGCCTAAATGCCTTTATCACGTCCTGCTTGTTCAACCCACAAAGTCCCAGTTGCCAATCATGGTCTGGGTTAACCACTTTATTGTCATTGACCAAACTATTCTGAAGCTCTTGAAGCTCGTAAACAGAAGTCCTAACATCAAAAATCAAAGACTTGAATGTAGTTACCCAGCATGTTATAGTTTTCTTCAGCACGAAGAGCTGGCACTTATCAGTTACCAATTTAATTGAGTTTTCTGCTAAAAACTTTGTGGCTCCGTATTCCTCTATCTTGGTGAGCATGGGTAATAGATTTTCCCATTTATGCTCTTCTTTTTCCCATGGCACAATCTGATTCTGAATCTCTGCACTAAGGTTTTGCATCTCATCGCATAGCTTCCTGGAGCTTGTGATATATTTTTCACCATCTCTAATCACTGCTTCAATCCATTTCTCTACGGCCCTTGCGATGCTCTTAGCTCGCTGAACTTGATTCATCAATTTCTTGTTCTCTGGTGAAGTGGGGTCAAAAATTTATGAAGCATGTGATATGGGAAGTGCTCCAAAACAACCTATGCTATCAATGAACTGAGCTAGAATCTTGATATGTCGTTTCAACTCTCTTTTCTCCTGTCCATCTTTTTCTGACCTGGTGAGCATCTTCTTGGCCGATACTTGGAAAAGGTGATTATTTGAATCCCTGCTCATGTTCCCGAGATCCACTTTGGTGACCTCAAAATCCTCTGTATTTACTTCCTTTTTCTCATCTTTGGGCTTATAGGAAGTGATTTCGGCAACCTACCTCCCAGTATTTTCATCATAATCCAATCTGGCAGTTTTTTTGAACTTCTTCTGTTTGGGACCCTTCTCTATGTATTTAATGACCATGTCTTGAATTAGGATGGACACTGGAATGAAACTCTGTTTCTTGCTTACTAAAGTGGTTAGCCATTTAGGAGTTACACTTGAACTAGTTGTTCCTCCGGTCACTTTAGGTGGCGGCATCATGGCTACAATAATTGCATGAGAATCCATGGTGTTGACAATGTCACTGTTAAGGTCCTCGAATTCAAAAATCTGAGTATCAAGGATTTCATCTTTTGCCTCTATGTCTTTGACCTGGTCCATTTTCTTGTGTGCAACACTTCGTGACCTTGTATATCGAGGAGCATAAAAGTCTAGAGCCAGATTAGGATTGTTCTTGGTGTGAGATGACTTCTTATTTTTACCTGCATGAACAGGCATAGAAGTGGGGTTAGAAAAACATTTTGGGGAACGTAGAGCAACCTCACTATCTCTTGCAGGATCAATCTTGATGCCTATTTTCATTTCTCTTCTCTTATTAACCCAATCTATGGTTCTTTCCAGGACTCTCTTTGTTTTAAGATGTATATCATCCTCTTCTTCCATATCCCAATTAATGCAGGACATTTCGGGTTCAGCTCGATCTAGATATCCAGGTTCAAAGAGCTCTAGATAATCCTCTTCGACCCCACTTATATCAAGTTTCACCTTTAGTGAAACTACCTGTTCCAGAATTATTCTCATGTTTGCTCTTTTGTACACTTCAACCTCATCATTGAAATATTCCCAAAAGTCCTCCAAGTGTGGGATTGGAAGGTGCGGCATCAAACCAAAGCTCCGTGAGAAACATTTATTGTCAAAGCCCTTTCTTTCTTGATATAGTGGAAAATTGAAATTCTTCAAGTCAACTCCTATGCTCAACACATCTGACATTGAATTGCAAGATAAAATACCCAATTGAATAGGAAAATGATCCTTCCATCTATCTCTGGGTTGAGCTTTTTTAATTACAATAGATAACTAACGACAGATCTCAACAAGAACAAAACAATCTGAACAAAAACGAGGAAGTCTAAAAGGCTCTTCTTCAAAACCACCTACCCTTATATAACAAAAACAAGAAAACTGAACAAATAAACTACCATATCTTTTCACTAATGCCTGGGAATCTTCAGACATCCTCTTGGTTTTCATGTTCTTTAACTCATAACACAAATCTCCCAGGAAAGCATTATGTACTCTCCTAAAATCTTGCAATGCATTATCTTTTTGTAACATGGGGTAAAAGTCATACACAAAAACATCTCCCTCAGCAAGCTACCTAGGTATTCCCACTATTTCTTTAACACATGCCAGGAAATATATCAAATATGAGGACATAAAGAAATTTTTCTTGAACTTCTTCGCCATGCTCAGCTGTTCCCTCATGGAGTCGGCATTAAGCTCCGCCCAGTCAAGATACTACTTTCCTTCCAACACCAGTTGCTCATAACAGTAAATCCAATCATCGAAGCTGTAGGCCTCAGCTGAACCTCTAACTTGGTGTAATAGTAACATAACATCATGGATGTGGGGAAGCATGTGATTCTTGATGGGATACTTAGGTAACCTGGAGCCACCCCTTTGAGGAACTTTCAACCAATGCTTCGCTATATTATTCTAATTTCTAGTTTTATCTGCATTGAACTCAGTGACTGATTGGGTGGGAGAAAAATTTGAGAACTGATAATCAGGCAATTTGAAAACATAGGAAATAACTTCCCTGTTAATCGCGAGGAGAGTTTCACCATTATCTCTCTTGATAGTTTCAGAAATGGGATCATACCTCGCAATGCACTCCCTAACTAATTCTGGGCAAGGGATAGCAGGAGGAAAGGCTGTCGCTTCTACAAGACCACTACTTAAAATTTCTAAACCAAATGAACTATTAATTCCTTTAAACACCCTTTCTTTCAAAACTTCCCAATTTTCTCCTTTTAGGTCTGTATCATTGACAATGGGCTCTCTGCAGGCAAGACTGAAAATATTTCTGAAAAGGTGCAGAGTGGACTTCATAATTCATAAACAACAACCCTTGTTTCCCCAAGCAAATTTTATTACGAGAGAGAAAAGCAGCTAAAAATCACTAGAGAAGATAGGAAACAAAACTCACCTTCATAGTTGAGACCAATCGAATGACTACCAACAAACAAACCTTCTATCAAACACTCCACAACAATGAAGAACAAGTTTTAGAAATTAATCACTTCATACCTTATAGCAAAAGAAGTGATACAAACTTATTTAGTGCATTAATTGGTCGTCAACACAAATGTGTCGAGCATTGGGATTTGACATCACACGCGTACATTGAATGCATGGTGACATTTTTGGGGTAACCGCCATTTCCCAAAAATGATTACTTGCCTTCAAAAATCGGCAAGTTGACATCACCTGAGATATGGTTCAATCTTCAACATACTTAGCAATAAATGCACCATCATGTCTTTTAGTCCATGGGACCCACCTGATTTGAACATGCATGAACAATTTGAACTAGCTTCATGAGGGTTCAAGTAGTTCAAAGTGTACGCTGCACCAAGAAAATTCTCTTTGAAAAGATTAACTCTATTAAGTGTCGCCGGCCTTTTGAACTTCATTGAACATGTTGAACACTATTGAACTGCTTGATCTAGGTTAAAAGGGTTCACAGCCTGGAGGAAGAGGATATAACACATCATACGCGACTATGAAATAGAACTGCTGCAAAAACACTTGAGTGAACATTAGCATAAAAAAAAATTTAGACAACTTAGAACCTGTGGTACCTAGATGAACATTATGAACTCTTTTCAAAATGGTTCAAGGGGTTCACGAGGTTCAAACCGACCATTGAAACTTGACGCTATGGATTAAGAGACAATTTACCAATGAATTAAGGATTGAACCAAGGAATTTCTGAAAAGATAAAGACTCAAATAAAAATTTTGCAAGGCGACTTACTCTTGTTATGAGGGATGAATGAAAGGATAACATTGGCTCTGACTGGGGATTGCATTTTTGGAAAAATACAAAGAACTCTAAATCTCTAGTTTCACATAGCAAAAATAGAAAGGGGACAAAGAGGACACACACCGAATAGACACAAAACAAACAACTAATCTACTATGTACAGGAACTCTTGATCACAGATTTCAAAGTTTATAAAGCTTGAGGTCTTGCCCATTATACGTATAGGGCATAACCGTTTCATCAGAATAATTCAGTCTGAATGCATTTGGTCCTACTACCTCATGGATCTTGAATGGACCTTCTCATAATGAATCAAATTTTCCATGGGCGCCCTTTGGTTCTCTTCTCTTGTCCCACAATAGTACTTCATCTCCTTTTAGGAAACCTCTTGGTCGAGCTCTCATATCAAAGATTTTATTCACCCTATTCTGATGTTCAGAAATTCTATCCACTAACATCTCTCTTTCCTCTTTCAACTTCATCAAATACATGACTCTCTTCTCCAAAGCATTTTGGAAGAAGGAATCCTCAATTACGGTTTGAAGTCTCACTGCTGCCAATTATAGAGGTAAAGAAACCTTCGTGCCAATCCCATACACCAGTTCATAAGGTGCCATTCCAGTTGCTCTTTTAGGAGTGATTCTATCCGCCCATAAGGCTTCATATACCCTTTTATGCTAGTTTTGGGCATTATCATCAACTAACTTCTTCATGATGGCTACCAGGTTCTTGTTGCTTGATTCTACTAACCCATTACCTTGATGAATACTAAGAGGGGGGGGGGATGAATTAGTATGCCAAAAATTACTGTACTTAAACACTTTACTAGACTAACAGTAAACCGGTAAAACAATTTAGTAGACAAACCGTTTAGCACACATACTAACCAAATAGCAAATAATGCATTCACCCACAGAAGCACAAACACCATAACACAAGAGATTTTGACATGGAAACCCAAATGGGAAAAACCATGGTGAGATGGAACTCACAAGTAACTATCTATAGAATAGGAACCAGACTAGTTAAGGTCAGACCGGTTAAGGTCATACAATGTTCTTTACTAGAACAGATCCTGTTAGGAATCTCAATCTCTGTTAGGAGATAAGTCTTGTTAAGGACTACCTTGCTAGAGGATTTTAGATCCATAGATATGAACCACCTTGTTAGAGGATTTACAAAAGGCTTTCGGGCCTACCTGGTTAAGGGCTTCAAACTTGTCGAAGATGTGAGTAATCAACAAGTGCGTGATCTAGCAAATAGCATAGATTGCTTGGTTAGATCCTTGATAGCTTGTTCCTAATGCATTTCAGCATTACTTCAATCTTCCACACATTCACTCTCTCTGCCTCTTCTCGCAGACCTAAACTTCTCTACTGTATTTTTCCTTACAAAAAAAAACTCTTCAACCACTTTAAACCCTAGCAACAACCTAAAACCCTAGACAAGATGTCCTTATAAAGGAATCTGATTTCATGTTAGTCCAATAGGATTACAATACAATTTCCTAGGTTCAATGCATCTAGACATATTCTATAACACAACACAAAAAGCACCGCTAAAGTGTCGGCACGGCCAAACAATCGGTGGATGGTAACTCATAACAAAATGTCGGTTGGTAACTCATCATAGAGTATTACTAGTTCATACAAAATACCAGTTAAAGAAAAATACCGGTTGCTGGTTTGACAAAATGAAGACTAGGAAATATGAGTTGTGCCACTTTGTTTCTTCGTATCACTTGAGATCCTCGAACTGCTTGGGGTCTTCATACCGCTTCAGATCGGTAAACACTTTCTGCAAAACATCGATAGTCTAAAGAGTATAATACATCATACCAGTTGGAACAAATACCAGTTGAGCTTTAACTTATACATAGAAAAAGTGATGTTAAATCAAGTGTGTGTCCATCAATCACAATCATAGCATCAATCATAAAAAATGCCAACATACCTTGTGGAAAGTAATCATAGGAATGTGAAAGAGAGATTTGATGTTCATAACTAATCATAGTCAATTCTTCAGAAGAGAAATATGATGCATTATCCGCGACAATCTTTTGAGGGACCCCTAAACGGACTAAAATGCAATCCTTGAGAAAATTACATACTACTTCCGAGTTCACCTTCTTAGTGGGAACAACCTCCACCCACTTAGTAAAATAGTCTGTTGCTGTCAGAATATACATATGACTAGCACTGGAATGAGGATTTATTGGACCAATGAAATCAATACCCCATTTTTTGAAGGGTTCATCCACTACCACAGGCCTTAAAGGTAGAGCAGCTAAATGTGGTTTTCCAGAAAAGAGTTGACATTTTTCACATCCCTTAACATAATTATATGCATCACAAAACATACCAAGCCAATTAAAGCAATTTATTAAAATCTTAAAAGCGGTCACTAAGGATGAGAAATGTCCACCGCAAGCTTCATCATGATAAATTTCTAGAAGCTTTTGTTGTTGAGGCTTATCTACACACCTCAAATAGGTACCATCCAAGCCTTTTTTGTACAAAATGTCTTGCCAAATAACATACTTAGCTCTTTCAATTTGAGATTTCTTTGTTCTTTACTTGAAAAATGACTTGGGCAATTGCCATAGGTCAAATAATAAGCTACATCAGAAAACCATGTATCTTGTAACCCAATGAACAGGGTTAATGGTGGCTCTTTTTCTGGCTCCATCTTATTTTTTGGTATTAATTTGCATAAGCCTTGTCCTTTAACCATCTTTATAGGATGAATATCTAGATCATATTCCTAAATTTTGGTTACCCATGTCGCTCTTTTATTGAGTCTGACTTCCTATTGAGTCAAAATACTTTTCATTACAGAATTTGGAACAAACACCATAGAGTGAGAATGTAGAATGTAATACCTGAATTGTTTAACTTCTTTAACCATGACAAAGGCTTGTTTTTCTGAGAGTGAATACTTAAGCTCATGTTTCTTAAGAGGGACACTCATGAATGCTATAGGTGCTTCAGTCCCAGATTCATCTACCTATAATAACATTCCCGACATTGTATGTTCTGAGGCATAACAGTATATGACAAAATTCTTTTTAAAATCTGGGTTGATGAGGGTTGGTGCATTGGCAACTGAACTCTTGATCTTTTCAAATGCTTCTTTTGCTTCATCATTCCGTTTAAAAGGAAACTTCTCACTCAGCAAGCTGATGATGTGCTTAGTAGTTTTTGCAAATTCAAGTACAAACCTTCTCAACAAATTTACCTAACCGAAAAATGACCTTACTCCAGTCCAGTTTGAAGGTAAGCTGAGGTGTTGGATTGCATTGACTCTTTCTAAATCAATCTTTACACCCTCCTTCGAAATGATATGCCCCAATAATTTGCCCTCAGTTACACAGAAAACTGACTTTTTGGATTCAAGGAGATACCATGTTCTCGACAACGTTGTAGAACTGCCTTCAGATCTTTGAGATGATTTTTCCTATCTTTAGAAAACATGATCAAGTAATCTAGGTAAATGACAATAATTCTATCACGGAAATCCCTAAAAGAAGAATCCATGGCCCTTTGAAAAGTCACTCTGACATTAATCAAACCAAAAGGCATGCGATTATATGCAAACGTTCCCCATGGAGTGATAAATGTTGTCTTGTGATGTTCATTCTCTGCAACACCAATTTGATTGTAACCAGAAAAACCATCTAACATTGACATCATTTCCGACCTAGCTACTGTCTACAAAATATGATCCATATTGGGTAAAGCATAGTTATCCTTAAGACTTGCCTGGTTCACATTGCAAAAGTCTAAACAAATCTGAATTTCCCTATTTTTCTTCCTCACGGGTACTATGTTGGCCACCCAAGTAGAGTGATGAATTGGGTATATAATTCTGGCTTTAAGCATTTTATCTACCTGCTTGAAAATTGTGTATGCCATCATGGGATTGAAATCTCTTATTTTTTGTCTAAAAGGAGAAACACCAGGCTTTAACGAAATTTGATGTTGAAACTGTTCATTCCTAAATTCCTTCAAATCACCATAAGACCAAGAAAATACATCAATGTATTCTTTTAATAACTCAGTGAGCATTCGTTTCTCTTCAGAAGAACAACATTTACCGATGGTTACCAATCTTGGGTTAGATTCATCTCCCAGATTGATCTTTTCACAACCCACCTTACTGTCATTATCAAGAACTTTCTTTCCAGTGAACACATCATTACGGGTGAAAAACCTCTGTAGAGTCACCAAACCTTTCAGGATTTTGTTTCCCTTAAGCTGAATGAAACTCTTATCAGAATCAATACCAGGATCCGGGCAAAATTCTTTACACATATCTTCAGAACCCTCAAAATATGACTGGACAAATGAACGGGTACACTCCATGAAATCTTTAATCTGAGAATTTGTATCAAATACTTGCCAATGATTCATATTGTCAGGGACACTAGGCCTATAAATCATCTCAATCCTATAAGAATCATTCTTAAAATCTGGGTGTGGTAGCAAGAGAGAAGGTGAAATGGCCAATGAATCTGCCCTTGAGTTTTGCTCTCTTGGTATGGCTTCAATCGAGAAAGCATAAAAAAACTCTATCTCATCCCAAACTCTATTTCTATAATGTTTTAGTCTATCATTCTTAACAGAATAAATATTTCTTACCCGTTTAAGAATCAATTCCGCATCACCTTTAACTCTAAGCAATTTTATACCCTTATATTTGGCTTCATTCAACCCTAAAAGTAATGCCTCATATTCCACTGTGTTATTTGTATTCTTGAAATCTAATTTAAAGGAAAAAGGCAAAACATTACTATTAGAAAGCAGAACTATGCCTACTCCTAAACCAGAGTTGGCACAGCTTCCATCAAATTCCATTTGCCACAATTCATCTTGTTTATCAATGGATTCTTCTAATTCTTCTTTATCAGGTGCAAGAATGAGATAATTTCCAAATTCACACTCTTGGAACAGAATCTGGGTTTTGGGGTTATCAGAAGGAAAGACTGTATATTTGTTTTTTGGTTCAGGTTCAAGTTTGACCTTTTGTTTCCCTAGTGGAATGATAGCTTATGACCAATCCATTTTAATTTCTCCTTTAAGATCTTTACAGAAAGTCCTACTTAAAAGCATTTTGTAACTCGTCAAAATATCAGCAACCAAAATGGTCAATTTTACCCTTTTATCAGGACATGCTACAAGCACTACCTGAGCATCCTTTACCTACCCAATGAGAGGGGCCTGCTTCCCATCCATCGAGTAACATCTCCTAAATGTTTTAGTAAGCATTAAACCTAAAGCTCTAGCAATAGATGACGACAGTATGTTATCTGACGCCCCTCAATCTATAATACAATTGCTAAGCTTTTGACCATTTAGGAGAAGGGAGATATAAAAAGGTTCGGGCTTCAAAACTTTAGTGTCAAGCTTATCTTCAGCATTATGAAAGGCACAGGGGTTAATTGAATCAGTGGGAGGGCAAGAAGCAGATGTAGATTTTTCAACAACAAACAAATCATTATCAACCCCACACTTATGCACTGAGGACTCTGAGATAGGATCTCCCTTTACATATTTGACCAACTTGTCTAATTCCCTTGGGTTCAATTTCAAATATTTGGCAGTGGAAAGTTGAACAGTTGAGGCTTTGCAAAATTCAATTATGTCAAAGGAGGAAGAAAGAGAAGAATTTTTTTTTTTTCAATATTCCTTTGTAAAATCTTAACTTAAAGAGTCTTTGCATGAAAGGAAGAATCATTACTTGCGAGATCCTTACCCCTGAAATTGGTTCTAGTAGAGTTTGCAAAAGGAGAAGGCTGGGAAGTTCATTGATTCCATGTAAGGATTGCACATGTAGGGTCTTCAAGAGTTACCAAAATATTTCCCTCTTTCTGAATCTGATTCATATTCAAGGTAAAAGGATCCAGAGTTGCAAGGTACTTCTTGAATCTTCTTTGCTCCAATGAATTCTCTGAGTTCATCCTTAGTGCTTCCCATTTGGACATGCCTTATCATATTAGGACAATAATTCCCATCATGATCTGTGGTAAGGTGAAAAGAGCACATAGCACCTTTATCAGGAGGAGCCTCTATTTGCAATCTTTGCGGGGTAGCAGGAAGTTGTAAAGTTCTCCCATAATTAAATTGGTTTGGTTGTTTTCAACTTATATCTTGATATGGTTGTGGGTAAGAACCTCCAGTTTTTGGGATTTGCCTTTTTAAGGCAATCATATCATTGACTAGTCTTTGAACAACTGGATCAGTCGAAGAGGTGGAAGCTTGAGATTATCCTTGAGGAATTTGCACATCTTTTCTCCACTTCCCAGCTATTATTAAATCACCTTCAAGCTCTATAGCCTAGTTTTGTGTAGTGTTAAGGTGAGCTGGTCTATTCCCTCTGAGATGGAAACCAACATCAGGAGGCATAGAGTTGATAAAGAAACATTGTTGGTTATCAGTAGTTGGTCTTTTAGCTTGGGGAATTTTATGAATAATCTTATTATACCTAGCTACATAATCTCTCATTGGCTCATGTATCTCCTTCTTCATTTGTGTGATCTGAGCTAAAAGTGAGTGTTCATCATCAGCACTCTTAAACAGTTTCTCAAAAGTAGTTTTCATTTTTTTCCAGTCAGTTACTGATCCTGCCTACAAATGACTAAACCAATCTATTGCTCCCTCGGTAAGGGTTTGAGTGAAAAGCCTGACAGCCACATCCTCATGTTGCACCGCTAGTATTCCAATAGCTACATTAAAGGAATTCAAATGTTCTTCAACCAAGATTTTCCCATCACCATTGAACTTAGGTAAAACATCCCTAGCCCCTTTTGGAAGAGAATTATGAGCACCAAGAACAAGAGGCCCAACTGCGACACCCCATGGTTGGGCCATGATGAAAACAGGGTAAATAGTTACAAGAGGAGGTGCTTGAATTCCAGAAAGCATTAATGCTTGCCAGTGGCTAGAAGAGAGAGAAACTTTGGGAGTAGCTTTAGTAGGACAAGAAGGTCTACTTTTAGCATTCCTCTTGGGAGTGAAATTTATGGAAAATGATAACCCTTTTAGTTGTTCAAAACAACTATCAACAACTCCCTCTCTCCTTTGTGATCTGGTATAAGGACGAGAATCTAGTGCTATTTCTTCTAGGGTCCCTAAATAACTCTTTCAATCACAGCAACGTTCTTGGGTTATGGGAATTCTTCTCAACCGTCTACCTTTTTCTTTTTCTCTTTCCAAAATAAAGCAATCTTGCTAATACTGTTTGGCTATGAGTTTCAGTTCTAACACTCATGTAACATACCGATCTATTGAATGTTGATGTTTCCCCAGCAGAGTCGCCAAAAATCTGTTAGTGAATAGATTTTGTCTTTCTTTAAATTGAATTGATTCTAAGCTCTGTTACCCCCTTTGAAAGACAAAATTTCAACTAAACAATTGGGCAAGTGTGACATACATCACTTCCCTCTAAATTTTAGATAGGTACATCTCCCTCCATTAGTTATTCAGGGAATAATCTAACTAAATAAACTGATATGCTTTTAACCTGAAAGCATGTAAGGCTACCTACTTCATTCTTAGATGAGAGGCTAGGTAATATGTAAAATTATTCAGAATAACTTTCTACAAGATGCTTTACCGCGAATATCAGAAGAAATCAAGCAAAGTTTAATAACACTAATTTCAACACTTCCTCAAAATAGACAAGAGAAGCAAAGTCTCTCTTCAACTAAAAATATTTCTAAACAACACGGAAAAAAGCTCCATACTAATATCAACATCCACCATCAAAAAGGTAATCATAGACGTTTTGGTTAGACTAATATTTGAAAGAAATACCACTCCATGGATTCAAACCCAAAGATTTTCCACCTCAAAATGCATATGATATTGTATATATATTTCATGCAACAAAGACATAACAATACACACATAAGTTCTTTCCAAGTTCAAATTTTGAAAGACTTGATCACTTCTTTCCAACAAAAATTGAAACTTCTAAAATCTCAGTCTACTGTTCTAACCCCTTCTCTATCTATCTTAATCTAATTTATAGTAGCTTTTAAAGAACAGAGGAGGTCTCCCTAAAAACTCGACCTCCTTTTCGACAATTATAAAAACCAATAGAGTATTTAGGGAACAAATGTCCCGAAGTCATTGCAAGATTATGAAAAATATATAAAATAAAAACAAAGCATTAGCATCATGCTATGCTTCTTCTCCATCGTCATCCTCTCTTCCACTTTTCTGGGCATCATGGGCGGTTGTAATCTCCTAAATTATAGAGTGACTTGGATTTTTCATGGCATTGATCTTTGTTTTTGCGGCTTCTTTCTCCCATCTATGTTTTACCATTTTCTCGGCATGCTTAGGTAACTGATCGTTACCAATGAACGTCATGGACTCAATTCGGGCAATTCATGTTATATCTTTGGGAGTGAAGTTGCCTTTGGCCTTAACTTTCTCCATGTGCAGGCTAAATGCCTTTCTCGCATCCTGCATGTTCAGCCCACAAAGTCCCAGTTGCCAATCATGGTCTGGGTTAAACCACTTTATTGTCATTGACCAAACTATTCTGAAGCTCTTGAAGCTCGTAAACAAAAGTCCTAACATCAAAAATCACAGACTTGAATGTAGTTACCCACCATGCTATAGTTTTCTTCAGCATGAAGAGCTGGTACTCATCAGTTACCAATTTAATTAAGTTTTTTGCTAAAAACTTTGCGGCTCCGTATTCCTCTATCTTGGTGAGCATGGGTAATATATTTTCCCATTTATGCTCTTCTTTTTCCCATGGCACAATCTGATTTTGAATCTTTGCAGTGAGGTTTTGCATCTCATCGCATAGCTTCTTCGAGCTTGTGATATATTTTTCACCATCTCTAATCACTCCTTCAATCCATTTCTCTACGACCCCTACCATGCTCTTAGCTCGCTGAACTTGATTCATCAATTTCTTGTTCTCTGGTGAAGTGGGGTCAAAATTTTATGAAGCATGCGATATGGGAAGTGCTCCAAAACAACCTATTCTATCAATGAACTGAGCTAGAATCTTGATATGCCATTTCAACTCTCTTTTCTCCTGTCCATCTTTTTCTGACCTGGTGAGCATCTTCTTGGCCGATACTTGGAAAAGGTGATTATCTGAATCCCTGCTCATGTTCCCGAGATCCACTTTGGTGACCTCAAAATCCTTTGCATTTGCTTCCTTATTCTCATCTTTGGGCTTATAGGAAGTGATTTCGGTAACCTACCTCCCAGTCTTTTCATCAGAATCCAATCTGGCAGTTGTTTTGAACTTCTTCTATTTGGGACCCTTCTCTGTGTATTTAACCACCATGTCTTGAATTGGGATGGATACTGGAATGAAACTTTGTTTCTTGCTTACTGAAGTGGTTAGCCATTTAGGAGTTGCACTTGAACTAGTTGTTCCTCTGATCACTCTAGGTGGTGGTGTCATGGCTACAATAATCGCATGAGAATCCATGGTGTTGACAATGTCGTTGTCAAGGTCCTCGACTTCAAAAATCTGAGTATCAAGGATTTTGTCTTTTGCCTCTGTGTCTTCGACCTGGTCCATTTTCTTCTGCGCAGCACTCCGTGACCTTGCATATCGAGGAGCAGAAAAGTCTAGAGCCGGATTAGGCTTGAGCTTGGTGTGAGATGACTTCTTATTTTTACCTACATGAACAGGCATAGCAGTGGGGTTAGAAAAACATTTTGGGGAATTTAGAGCAACCTCACTATCTCTTGCAGGATCAATCTTGATGCCTATTTTCATTCTTTTTCTTTTATTAACCCAATCTGTAGTTCTTTCCAAGACTCTCTTTGTTTTATGTTGTATATCATCCTCTTCTTCTATATCCCAATTAATGCAGGACGTTTCAGGTTCAGCTTGGTCTAGATATCTATGTTCAAAGAGCTCTAGATAATCCTCTTCGATCCCACTTATATCAAGTTTCACCTATAGTGAAACTACCTGTTCTAGAACCATTCTCATGTTTTCTCTTTTGTACACTTCAACCTCATCATTGTAATCTTCCCAAAAGTCCTCTAGGTGTGGGATTGGAAGGTGCGGCATCAAACCAAGACTCCGTGAGAAACCTTTATTGTCAAAGCCCTTTCTTTCATGATATAGTGAAAAATTGAAATTCTTCAAGCCAGCTCCTATGCTCAATGCATATAACATTGAACTGCAAGATAAAATGCCCAATTGAATAGGAAAATGATCCTTCCATCTACCTCTAGGTTGAGCTTTTTTAATTACAATAGATAACTGACGACAGATCTCAACAAGAACAAAACAATTTGAACAAAAATGAGGAAGTTTGAAAGGCACTTCTTCAAAACCACCTACCCTTATATAACAGAAATGAGAAAATTGAACAAATAAACTACCATATCTTTTCACTAATGCCTAGGCATCTTTAGACATCCTCTTGGTTTTCATGGTATTTAACTCATAACCCAAATCTCCCAGGAAAGCATTATGTACTCTCCTAAAATCTTGCAATGCATTATCTTTTTGTAACATGGGGTAAAAGTCATACACAAAAACATCTCCCTCAGCAAGCTGCCTAGGT
Source organism: Cryptomeria japonica (assembly GCF_030272615.1). NCBI lineage: Eukaryota > Viridiplantae > Streptophyta > Pinopsida > Cupressales > Cupressaceae > Cryptomeria > Cryptomeria japonica. The sequence goes on from NC_081412.1 coordinate 243,918,469, forward strand.
ATTCCCACTATTTCTTTAACACATGCCAAGCAATATATCAAATATGAGGACATAAAGAAATTTTTCTTGAACTTCTTTGCCATGCTCAGTTGTTCCCTCATGGAGTCGGCAATAAGCTCTGCCCAGTCAAGATAATGCTTTCCTTCCAACACCAGTTGTACATAATAGTAAATCCAATCATCGAAGTTGTAGGCCTCAGTTGAACCTCTAACTCGATGTAATAGTAACATTACATCATGGATGTGGGGAAGCATGTGATTCTTGTTGGGATACTTAGGTAACCTGTAGCCACCCCTTTGAGGAACTTTCAACCAATGCTTCGCTATATTATTTTGATGTCCAGTTTTGTCTGCATTGAACTCAATGACTGATTGGGTGGGAGAAAATTTAAAGAACTAATAATCAGGCAATTTGAAAATAGAGGAAATAACTTCCCTATTAATTGCGAGGAGAGTTTCACCATTATCTCTCTTGATAGTTTCAGAAATGGGATCATACCTCGCAATGCACTCCCTAACTAATTCTGGGCAAGGGATAGCAGGAGGAAAGGCTGCCACTTCTACAAGACCACTACTTAAAATTTCTAAACCAAATGGACTGTCAATTCCTTTAAACATCCTTTCTTTCAAAACTTCCAAATTTTCTCCTTTCAGGTCTGTATCACTGACAATGGGTTTTGTGCAGGCAAGACTGAAAATATTTCCGAAAAGGTGCAGAGTGGACTTCATAATTCATAATTCATAAACAACAACCCTTGTTTCCACCAGCAAATTTTATTATGAGAGAGAAAAGCAGCTAAAAATCACTGGAGAAGATAGGAAACAAAACTCACCTTCCCAGTTGAGACAAATCAAATGACTACCAACAAACAAACCTTCTATCAAACACTCTGCAACAATGAAGAACAAGTTTTAGAAATTAATCGCTTCATACCTTATAGAAAAAGAAGTGATACAAACTTATTTAGTGCATTAATTGGCCATCAACTCAAATGTGCCGAGCATTGGGATTTGACATCACATGCGTACATTGAATGCATGGCGGCATTTTTGGGGTAACTGCCAATTCCCAAAAATGATTACTTGCCTTCAAAAATCGACCAGTTGACATCACCCAAGATATGGTTCAATCTTCAACATACTTAGCAATAAATGCACCATCATGTCTTTTAGTCCATGGGACCCACCTGATTTGAACACACATGAACAATTTTAACTGACTTCATGAGGGTTCAAGTAGTTCAAAGTGTATGCTGCGCAAAGAAAATTCTCTTTGAAAAGATTAACTCTATTAAGTGTCGCCAATCTTTTGAACTTCATTGAACATGTTGAACACCACTGAACTACTTGAACTAGGTTAAAAGGGTTCACAACCTAGAGGAAGAGGATATAACACATCATACGCAACCATGAAATAGAACTACTACAAAAACACTTGAGTGAACGTTAGCATAAAAAACTTTTTAGACAACTTAGAACCTGCGGTACCTAGATGAACATTATGAACTCTTTTCAAAATGGTTCAAGGGGTTCACAAGGTTCAAATCGACCAATGAAACTTGACGCTATGGATTAAGAGTCAATTTACGAGTGAATTAAGGATTGAACCAAGGAATTTCTGAAAAGATAAAGACTCAAATAAAAATTTTGCAAGGTGACTTACTCTTGTTATGAGGGATGAATGACAGGATAACACAATTGAAGAAAATTGATAATGAATTTGAAAATATTCAATAATGGATGTGTCAACAATACCCAGAAAGTGAGGTAATCCCCTTGATTGAAGGATTAAAAATAATGGTCATAATATAAGTGTGGATTTGTTGTGTGCCATTTCTGATATTGTTGGCACTAATACCATGTCAATCAAAAGTTGTGTTGAAGTCCTTGGTTACTCTCAACCCATTAATCAAGTTAACAATTCCATTTATATGCCTACATCCTTGCCTAGTGTGCCTATATTCACATCTACTATTATGACTAATTCCACACAAAATATTAATCCTACACATGTTAGTCATGGGGGAAATCTTATTAATCAATATTATTGCATACCTTCTTCTGTGAGTCTTACATTTGTTTCACAACCATCTCCCATACCAACATACCACAATGTTCCACCTCCTTATTCTCAACCTTGACCTACTTACAACAATATTACTCCTGTATCACAATCAAACATGTCTAATTTCACTTGAAGAAACCATCAATAACCTATCCCAAATTGTTACATCCCTACGACATCGATTGGCTTCCATTACTCAATCTAAATTCAATGTTCCCACATTTGATGTATCAAGCCCACTATTTGATGACATTGCCCATGCGGTTCCTCCTAAACATATGAAAGTCCCTCAATTGGAGTTGTATAGTGGAAAAGGTGACCCCTTTACTCACATGAAGTCATTTCAAACTTTGTGTAGTGATTTTGGTCATGACCAAAGACTTGTGGCTGAATTTGTCACAAGAACCTTTATATAAAGATTTAAATTGCTATTGTTCTTCATCCCCTAATTATATTAATTATTTTCAAAAATTGGCTAATGCTTTCATTCAAAAGTTTCAAAATAAGATTGTTCCTAAGATTACTTTGACTGGTTTGATTCATTATAAGAAAGGAATTAAAGAAAAAGTGACTTATTTTATTGGTAGAAATAAACATTTGAATTCTCAAATTGCTTATCAATTGCTTGATCATGATATTTAAATAATTTTCATTTCTAATTTATAAAAAATACATTAGAGATAAGATTCTATTTTCTAAGTTTACTTCCTTTATGCAATTGTGTGCAGTGCTTCATAATTATCAACTTCAAGTGAGTCAATTTGAATCATCCCCTTTAGTGGCTCTCGTTAATAAGAATTGGAGTGATCAACAATCATTTGTGAAGTTCAAACTTAATAAAAATTTCATCAAGCTCAATAACAACATCAACACTTAAGTGGCAGCCACAACATTAGGTGTGGCCCCTTTATCCAAATACTTTAGAAAAGAATTAACTGCTCTTTCTTAATCTTTGCATAGTATAATATTGAAATTAATGAATGCTAATGTGTTGCAACTTCCTCCCATCAAGCCAATTGACACTTCCAAACCATTTCCACCATAGCATTATTCCAAAGCTTTTTGTCAATATCACCATCAACTTGGCCATTATACTAAGTGTTACAAGTTGATTAGTAAGATCCAAAAATTCATTGATAACATTACTATGTCTATAGTTGGTGTCAATGATAAAGGGAATAAATCCATAGCTCCTCCTAATCAAAATCTTCAAATCTTTACCAATCTATTGCTTTCTCATTCTACCAATGTTGTTGAGTCCAAGTCCCTTGATTTTTCTCCTAATGACCTTGGTATGAAATCTAATAATGTTGTGAACTTGGTTGGAAAACCTACACCTCCAAAAGACATGCATTACTTTTGATCCTAGTGAGACAATTTCTGCAACTGATGACCCATTATATATCACTACTAAGATCAAAGACTAACAAACTCTCATGAGGGGTTCTCATTGATCCAGTGTGTATGGTGAATGTGATTACCAAAGAATATATTTATATTTTACAATCACCTCAAGTTACATATGATAAATCTGATGTTGTGGTCAAGATGTATGGTGATTTCTCTTTTCCTACTATTGGTTCCATTACTTTCTTCATTGAGGTCGGTACTTAGTACTAAGATGTCACATTTACTATTATTCCTACATTGAATCAATTTCATGTGAAGTTGAGACATTCTTGTCTCTCTTACATGAAATCTATCCCTTCTACAATCCATATATGTTTGAAATTTCCTCATAACAATTAATCATAGCCTCTACGTCCAACCCATGGCGAAGAATTACAATTTCACTCTTCATTAATTTTGGCCTAAAAAACTTGAGCCTCTTAATCCTCAGAATGATATCCTTTTCTTTTCCTATCAAAAATGGAAAAATGAGATGATCATGTCCTTGAGTAAACCTAGAGACCCTACACCCATGGATATCCCTCCTCCTCATAATGGACCTAGTATTCTTCCTAAACCTTCTATTCCTCCAATATATGCCTCATTCCCACCTCCTCCTTTTTATATTGGAAAGCACTTGGCATAAAATCTCCCTCAACCTACTCAGGTTTCTTCCATTCCTCCTTCTATAAGGGAAGAAAATAAGCCTGTGTCCATTGATCCTAAACCTACACAAGTCTAAACTAAAACTGAAAGGATTTGTTGTGTAAGAAAACGTTGACAAAAACATTGTGCTAAGGCTCATGGGATTGCTTCCCAAACCATTTCCTCCCCACAAACACCAAATGTTGAGTTGATCTTATTTGTCTAGGCTTTTCCCAACACTAGGGATGAAATTCACATCAAATCACCTAAGTTAAAAATGCTTAAGAAAAATGATGGTGAACAACTTCTTTTCACATTAGAGATTCTATTTTTATTAATCTAGATGATGATATGGATGATGATAATGTTGTTCATGATAACAATGTTGATTTTAATTATTCTAATGATATGTATGAACTTTTTGAGCTTAATCATGAGTTATCTTAACATTTTTAAAAAGCATTAACCCTAACTCCTAGTGACAAACAAAGTGACTCATCTTTAGAGTATGGAACTTGCAGTAGCTCCATCTATTATGCTCAAAGTGGCTCCTCTTGCATCTTGTCCACCATCCCTGAATGATGTTCAAAAAGATTGGGAGGTGAATGATTTACTTGACTAGCTTCATTCATTCCATGGATTCTCTTTTGTGTGTTTACTTGGTTGTAATGTGCTTCCCTCATGATGTGTTGCTTGATATGTTTTTGTGTTATGTTAGGTTCTCTTTAGCTGACCATTGTTACTATTACCTATTTTTTGCTACTAGCTTAATCAGATACAAGAAAAGTAATGCTATTATTGTGTCATCAAATTACAACATGTGGAGTAAAATGTGGCTCCCACAAGGGTTGATACCAACGTGCTAACATATAGAAAGCCCAAACGGTGCAATGTTAAGATTCTTAAAAGAGAATAACATGTATAAGAACACCAAGGAATGATTATAATGATCCTTGCTGAAATATTATAGTCTGAAGTACCAAATGGATGAACAACTATACAGTTTAAAGGATCCTAATAGAGATCATAGTTAATGGAAGATGCTTGTCAATCACAGATAGTGTATTCAGGTTTCAAAAATGCAGTCCTAGAGTTGACATTTATGGCAGCATAATGATTGATGTTACAGACATACCTAAAGAAAGACCTTTCAGAAATCTCTCTAGAATAGGACTATAACCTGAGATCGTTGTCTCGGAGTAGTCCATACGCCATCAAGAAGACATCATAGCTACAAAGGGTGATACTTCAAAAAATGCAGCTACAGCAAGATATCACAAATATGGTGATCACAGATATTTTATTAGATGGTGCCTAAGAGGTTCATAAAATAAAGATCATTGTTCAATGAGAGATGAATATTTGATAAAAAATAACCATGCCATGAGAGACAAAATCACAACACCTTTAATAGTTGATAAGAACAATAAAAGGTTTGTGTTCACAGTCAAGATAAGAGTCAGGGGTATGTTTAAGTAGAGCCATGACATGAATCAAGAGCTTGATAGTAGTCTACAACAAAAGAGCAGAATTGTAGTCTATATTTTCAAAGCAGTCTTCAATCACAATGCAACATTTATGTTTGTATCAGTATCTTCAAGCATCAAGGACCTTGGAAACAAACCTGGCATCAATGTATAATGATGATATCAAAAGCAATAAGCCTTCATTGTGACATGGAAGGAATACACTAAAGTCTCCTCATTATTTAAGGGTTCCTTTCATACTCATAAGATAGTTAACAACAAGTCATAGGCTCCAAACTCATTAAAGAGATTGTCACAATCATAGTTTCTCTATCTCAGTTGAGGGGCATGGTCCTAGCCAATAGCATTTTTAGCAGTTTGAACAATCAATATATGGTGGCTATCTTTAAAAGCAATGATAAATTCAAATCTAAATCCACATTTAGAGTCAAGATAGAGAGCAAGTGCAGTGATAATAGAAAATATGATAGAGTAGTGTACTCTTTGAGCATCAAAGATAGAAAGCTCACAAAATGTAGCAACATTCATGGAGGTCAAATATCAATAAATATAGCCACTATCACAGTATCTCTGAGAAATATAGGCTGAAAAAACCTTCACAACAGAGGTACAAGTGAACACATGCTTTGCAAATCTAGGTTTCCAAAATCTTACCCACTATTTAGAACAGAGGAGGAACATGGATACACCATACAAAAGGTGGAAAATACAGTGACTAAGGATTAAATTCTAACGATATAGTAGCAAATAGAGAGCCCTCAGGTTCAAACCCTAGTCCCTTCATAGCGGCAGCTTCCTCATATAAAACCTTCAATGATGCAATGAGAGTCGTAGGGATTTGTAAAGAACCAATCACAAATTCATGGACATAGCATTAATCATAAAATGAACCACAGAGTCCCAATGTTGAAGATCAAGTGCAATGACCAAGCAAAGGGAAATCATTACTTCACAACAAAGAGGTCATTGCCGTGAAAGTAGCATTTACAGTGAAAAGACCAAAGGATAGAACTCTTGATTATAAAGGAAAAACCTGTAGTAGCATTTAACATTGAAGGTGCAAAATCAATACATAACAATCTTCAAGAAAGAGAAAATAAAGAGAAGATCAGGCATAAGAAATGTACTTACCTCATAATTTCCTTGAAGAAAACTCTCTGCAGGTAACCATAGCAGTGACTCAATGGAGTTCCTTAGGCTCAAACCTAGGGTTTCCTCATGGTGGCTACCCTCAATAAAGTGGAGATGCAAATATAAAAAGATGAAATGTTTTCATCTTTTACTTTTTGAGTAAGGTTTAGAAACCCTAGGAATCCCAATAAAACTAAAGCTTGCTTTTGAGTTTTAATAAAAGTTTCTTTCATATTATATACCATAGCCTTTTAGGTTTTTTTTTGTAATTCTCTTTAAGTGTTTGGTCTTTGTAAACTCCTTTGCATTTTAATAAACTTGTAAATCTTTTATTTTAAAGTAATGGTTATAAATTACTTTAAATAAAAAAAAAATTAAATGCAAAGTGAGGTATCATTGAGTGGTTGTGTGAGATAAGACAAAGGAAAGAGTTAGTCACCTTTTGAGTTTGGCATAAGTCTAGGAGATATTGGATTTATTTGGTCAACATGTGGAGATAAAATAGATGAATTGTCACCTAATTGTGAGTTTAACTCCAATTAAAGAGTCCTAATAGGTAAGAGTTGAGTCAAGGAGTGTTTTTAGGGGTCTAACTACTTGATACTTGCAGTTTCATCCCTAATTTTGAGGGATTTTTAGTTGCATCTGCCTAAGGAGATTGTTTTCAATTTGGCTACTCCTTATGCAGTTTTGGAGGAGTTTCTCTTTCAGTTAAGTACCCAATTTTGAGGAGGGACTTGGGGGTTGTTGACAACACATTCATTTTGAGAGCCAAAATTCAAATTCAAAATTTGAGAGGCTTATTGTATAAGTGACTTTTGTCACTTAGTTTTTAGGGGGCAGAGAGTTCTAGAGTTTGTACTTGTTCAGTAGCAAAGATACTTACTCTTGTAACTCATTACTTATGATATTTTCAAATTTTTCATGAGTAATATTCAGGTTTTTGTAAGCAGTTCTATAGATTTGGAATGCAGATAGATCCTGATTCTCAAAAAAGAAGTTGTTCTTGTTCTCATTATTCTTGGTTTTCAAGCATTTGTGAATTTTATTGTAAAATATTATTTAATCATTTATTTCATTAGATTCCTTCAATGCTGAATGCTAAGAATGTTATGTCATAGTGAAGGTCTATGTTAGTGTTTTTGTTCTTTGCATCAAAACTATGAGAACCTCATTGTTCTGATTTTTGTATACATCAGAAAGTTAGAGCCTTTCATAAGAATCATTTTTGTGGGCATAAGTAGCAGAGTTGTGAGATTGCATAGCTTCAATACTTGAGAATTTTTGTGAGTTTGTAATCATTTTAGATCATTTCAATCATTGGTGGATAACATTTTTAGCAATAGTTTCATTTTATGCATATCCTTCTATCCCTTTTCCAAGTCAATTTTAAGTTAGTATTAGATGATCAAATAGGAAGCTGACCTATAATCCAAAGGTCTTCTCTCATAATAGGATACCCACAGCCTGATAGCAGTCCAATGTGTCACAGGATTGCAGGAAATTAAAGCTTGCCTCAGGTGTAAATCCTCATGATAATAATTTTTGGCACACCCAGTGGGATTGTTGGACTCTACAGTTCATAAAAGGCCACCATATGATGTCTTGGTGTGTGCAACAACAAGTTATATTTCACATCTCGCAACTCAAATATTTGGTATTCTAGCAGTCCAACCTCGTAGCTTATGAGAAAGTACCAGACTAGGCAAAGTGCAGCCTTAGTTAATCATACCTAGCTATCACCCCCAAAAAGGAGAGCTAGGGTGGTTAACAAAGATCCAAATCCTGCAGTTGGTGTGTTGCTTGTTATTCCTAATTCTTACCATATTATTGTTGATAACATAATGATAAGCAAATAGTACCAAATAGGTACTGAGAGGGGGGGTGAATCAGTACAGAGAAAAACCACTATCTTAACCTGGTTTGTCAGCAGACACTCCAAATGACTGGCAGACAGTGACACCGGTTTGAAATAGAGTGCAACCGATAAAGCTAAGAAAGTCTGAGACAAGCATTAACTGGTTACTCACTTAACTTCTCACTCAACTTGAGACTACACTACCATATCACCCTTATGCATAAACAAGTAATCTATCAGTAGATCATAAGAATAGCTAGTTCAACATGTTTTATTGACAGGCATAAAACACAGAACCATCATATGTTTGACAAACAATAGCAAAGCATCGCAAGATAAAAGCATCACACATGACAGACATATTTTTCACATGGAAACCCAACTAGGAAAAACCATGGTGGGGATGAATACCCACAAGCTATTTTTGAACTCTTTGGAAGTCCACTCTGTTAGGAGCCTTGTCTAGTTAGAGACATTACAATAGGTTTTTCTAGGAACTGATCTTGTTAGAGATCACCCGGTTAAGGGATGGCTACAACACCCGATTAAGGGTTAAACCCTATTAAAGGTTACCTTGTTAGAGGATTTCAAGAACTCAATAGCTAAAGGACTTCGAACTCAGTAGCTTAGAGTTACCCTGTTAAAGGATTTATAGCAAGCCGATTAAGGCTACCCTATTAAGGGATTTTCCAACTATTGAGGTGGTTAGAAATCAATAGGTATTACAATGATCTGGTAACAACACTCAATGCCAATGCAGATCCTCTTAAGCTCCTCTTTTCCTTCTGCACTTACACTCTGCAGGTATCACTTCTCTCTTTCTGGTCTAGCTAGAATCATGTATTCCTTCTCTTAGATGTGCACACACAACTTTTGCCAACAACCCTAGAAAGAGTCACAATGTTGACCTTATAGAAAATACTTAGGTCGGAAGCATAAACCCTAAACCCTAAACCTAATAGGTTAAGGAATTCAAATGGTTCAATCCTAACCATTGAGCATACTGCATTAATCTCCAACATTCATTTTCCATCGTTTTCATGGCAGCTGATAACCCATCACACGTTATCTTTGTTTTACAGTCTTCTCATATTCCCGAGGTAGATAGGCAAGATCTTCTCCATGCACGATCCTTCATGCACACAAGGCTTACGTGGCAACATGATCTTGTTCTTTGTTATTGTGCTAACTCATCACACATAGTCACCAATTGAGCCACATAGGCTTGAAGCACTTCAACCGAAGATCCTAAAGTTGAGAATACAAATCGATAGTCATTCAATGCTTCCATGTGTTGGTTCCTATAACAATATGTCGGTTCAGCTTTGAACAGGCACACTGCTTCACTTTGGTACAAATGTCGGTTCACAATGTTATACTGGTTCTCACATATGTCGGTTCACACCTTTGCAATATATTGACATCAATGACAACATACAATGTCATTATTTCTTCATACCGGTTCTCATAATGCCAACAATCTCCCCCTTTAGCATTGATGGAAATATACATAGATATCTCTCCGCTTCACATCTTCTCCCTTAGTTTCTGCAGATATCTTCTTCGCTTCACATCTTATCCCCCTTTGACAATAATGCCAAAGTGGAGGCACAAGCTTCCTTGTTCCATTATGTTGCTCCCCCTGAGGAGTAGCATCCTTCAACACATCAATCCAAGAAAAGAAAAAAAATTGACTATTCAGTACCTGACTGATGTGGAGCATATGCTTTTAATTAACCTCCTGAAGGGGCAGCACCCCTAATTCACCTCTTAAGTATGTAAATGTGGTCTTTGGGAGAGGCTTGGTGAATATATCTGCTAACTGCTCCTTACTAGAAACATGCTCCAGAGCAATCTCTTTGTTCTGAACCTTTTCCCTCAAGAAATGATACTTAAGCTCAAAGTGCTTGGTTCTAGAATGTAAAACTGGATTCTTGGAGATATTAATTGCACTAGTATTGTCACAAAATATACTTACCGGTTCAGATACAGGAACTTTGAAGCCATCCAATACATGCTTCATCCAAATTGTCTGAGTGCAGTTCATGAAAGTTGCCACATACTCCGCTTCCACTGTAGACTGAAGATACAACTCTGCTTTTTACTCATCCAAGAGACCAGTCTACCACCAAGAAAGAATGCACCACCGATTGTTCTCTTCCAGTCATCTACATTACCAGTCCAATCAGCATCTGTGAACACTTTCAACTTGAAATCTTTGCTATATGGATACCACAATCCATAGTTGACAGTTCCCTTCAGATACCTAAGAATCCGCTTGACTGCAACCAAGTGGGGTTCTCTTGGACTTTTCTGGAACCTTGCAATAATGCCAACTACATGTGCAATATCCGGTCTACTATGCACTACATAATGCAATTTACCAATCATTGATCGGTATTCCTTCTCATCAACCAATGTTGAGTCATCCTCTTTGGATAGTTTACAGCCGGTCACCATCGGTGTACCAACCAGTTTTCTATCTTCCATGCCAAAGGTATTCAACACCTCTTTGACATACTTGGACTGAGTGATAAAGATTCCATCTCTCATCTGTTGGATCTGCAGTCCAATGAAGAACTTAATCTCCCCTATGAGTGACATCTCAAACTCTTTCTTCATCTCATCTGCAAACTCATGACTCATCTTGTCATCTCCACCAAAGATAATGTCAACAACAAATACCTCATAGATCAGGATCTAATCTCCTTCAGACTTCAAGTAGATATTGCTATCTTCACTTGTTCTCTCAAATCCAATCTTCACAAGATGGGAATGCAGGCGTTCATATCATGCTCTAGGTGCTTGCTTTAGACCATATAGGGCTTTATGTATCCTACACACCATGTCACTATCTTCAGATAGGGCAAACCCATCTGGTTGCTCTATATACACCTCCTCTTCAAGTACACCATTTAGGAATGCAGATTTTACATCCATTTGATATACTTTGAAGCCTTTAAAAGCTACATACGCTAGAAGCATACAAACTCCTTCCAATCTGGCTATAGGAGCAAAGGTTTCACCATAGTCTTCTCCTTCTTCATGGGCATATCCTTTGCACACCAGTCTGGCTTTGTTTCTAATCACTGTGCCACCCTCATTCAGCTTATTTCTGAAGACCCATTTGGTACCAATGACATTGTTTGTGCTCTGGTCTAGGTACCAAGGACCATGTACCATTTTTCTCTATCTGGTCAAGTTCCTCTTCCATTGCCTTGATCCAGTCTTCATCCTTATGTGCCTCTTTGAATGTTTTAGGCTCGAATTCTAAGATCATACATGAGTTTTCTCTAAATTTTCTTCTTGTAAGGATTCCTACATCGTTATGTCCTATGATCTACTTAGGATCATGATTCAACTTGACATACCGAGGAATGGTCTTGATATATTCCTCTTGCTTTTCTTCTTCATCCTCATCTTCATCAGTATCAACATCTACATCTGCCAATGTAGGAACACTGTTACTGGTACTCGGTTGACTGACAATCGGTTCTATAAGGTTGCAACCGGTTCACTTACCACTTGCTCACTACCGGTTTCCTCATATTTCTCAGAGGTTTCATCAACTCTTACATTGATGCTTTCCACAATTCTTTGAGTCCTGTTGTTGAAACACTTGAGGGCTTTTCTCTTGGTGGAATATCCTAGGAATATTCCCTCATCACATTTCACATCAAATTTTCTCTGGTGTTCACTTCTCTTGATGTAACATTTGCTACCAAACATTCTAAAGTAGCTAACCATAGGTGTCTTACCGGTCCAATACTCATAAGGAGTTTTATCCTTACCTTTCTTGATGAGTACCTGATTCATTGTGTAGACTGCGGTGCTCACCACTTCTCTCCAAAAGGTATGAGCAACCTTTCCTTGAATCAACATGGTTCTAGCTGCTTCAACCATAGTCCGGTTATTCCTCTCTGCTAGGCCATTCTTCTATGGAGTCCGGGGGGTAGACAATTGCCTCTTGATGCCATGTTCTTCACAATACTTGTTGAATTCACTGAAAGTGAATTCCCCTCCTTGTCAGTTCTTAGGCACTTGATCTTTTTACCACTTTCCTTCTCCACTAATGCTCTGAAGGCTTTAAACTTTACAAAGGCTTCAAACTTGTCTTTCAAGAATGTGACCCACATCATTCTTGAGCAGTCATTAGTGAGAATCATGAAGTACCTATCACCCTGCACACTCCTAGTTTTCATAGGACCACACAAATCAGTATGCACAAGATCAAACAAGTTGTCAGCAGTGAAAGATTTACCTTTAAAGGTTGAGGAAGACATTTTCCCCAATTGACACTCTTTGCACAAGGTATTATCCAGTTTCCTTAGCACTGACAACCCTCTAACTGCCTTGATCTTACTGGCCTTTATAATGTTATCAAAGTTTACATGGTAGAGTCTCCTATGCCATATCCAGCTATCATAAAATTTAGCCATAAGACATGTACTTATATTTGCATTTAGATGAAATATGTTACCTTTGGTCTGCATGTCAGTGGCCACCAATTCACCATCTTTTCCTTTGATTCTACACACTCCATTCTTGAATTACAGAGTGAGGCCACTGTCATTTAGCTGGGCAACACTCAGAAGGTTGTGTCTAAGACCATCAACCCAGTACACATTGTCAGCACTACTCTTTCCATTCAGAGAGATGGACCCTCTGCCTTTGACCATGCATGGCGCATCATTTCCAAAGTGAACCATACCACCATAATACTCCTCCAAGAATAGAAACTTGCTCCGGTCACCAGTCATATGGTGAGAACAGCCACTATCAATGATCCACTCATTGGAATTATCAAACCGGGAGACAAGAGCCTTCTTTTCTGACACTTCTTCTTTGATAGCAACAAACACAATATCTTCATTTTCTTCATCCTCCGATTCTTCATCTGTGACACCTTCATCAACTGCCACAAAACAATTTCTCTGGTTTCCTCCTTTGAATTTCCTGAACCTTTCCAGTTTGTCCTTGTTATCACCATTAGGACAGTTTATAGTGATATTGTCCTATCTGGTTACAAGAAAAGCATTTCAAAGGTAGCTTACCTTTGTATTTACCAGTTCCTTTAGGAAGCTTCCTGGCAAGGAGAGCTTCAAATGCCATCAGAATCTCCTCATCATCCATTTCTCTGCTCTGTCTTGGTTCACCACTGGTGCCAGCTTCTTTTCCTTTTCTAGATGGAATAGCAGAAGCTTTAAAAGCCAATTCAGTCTTTTGATTACTGCCATCAAAACTATTTAGCTCATAGGCTATCAACTTTTCTATGATGGAGTCCAAGGATACCTTAGTCTTGTCTATTGATCTTAGCTCCTGAATAGCGGCAACCCTTATTGCATAGACCGGCAATAGGGATCTCAGGACTTTGCTTACCACAGTGGAATCTTCTATTTTACCACCTGCACTCTTGATATCTCCAACAATGGTTTTGATTCTTATTCCATACCATTGAATGGTCTTACCTTCAACCATCCGCATATCTTCAAACTTCCCTCTCAGGCTTTTTTCCTTAGCCTGTTATACATGTTCATCACCGCCATAGATATTTTCAAGAGCATCACATACCTCTTTGGGATTTACCTTGTCCTGAACATCAATAAACTCAATGTCAGATAAACTATTAATTAGGGCTTCCATGAGTTGCCCATTTTCTTGTAGCTCTCTCTTTTGGTCATCGGTGAGAGTATCGATAGGTGCAACATAGACATTCTCAACATAGCTCTAGTGTTGAGCATCCATACTTCTGATGAATATCTTCATCCTGTCTTTCCATATACTGAAATTTTCCTTGTTAAACTTTGGACCTTCCCTCTTCATCATTTGACTAGGATCTTTACCTCAAGCGGTTAAGCTTATAACACAGAGGACCTGGAGGATGCTCTGATACCAATTGATAACTTAATGATAAGCAAATAGTACCAAATAGGTACTGAGAGGGGGGGTGAATCAGTACAAACAAAAACCACTATATTAACCCGATTTGTCAATAGACACTTCAAATGACTGGCAGACAGTGACACAGGTTTGAACCAGAGTGCAACCGGTAAAGCTAAGAAAGTCTGAGACAAGCATTAACTGGTTACTCACTTAACTTTTCACTCAAATTGAGACTACACTACCATATCACCCTTATGCATAAACAAGTAATCTATCAGTAGATCATAAGAACAGCTAGTTCAACATGTTTTATTGACAGGCATAAAACACAAAACCATCATATGCTTGACAAACAATAGCAAAGCATCGCAAGAAAAAAGCATCACAAATGACAGACATATTTTTCACGTGGAAACCCAACTAGGAAAAACCATGGTGGGGATGAATACCCACAAGCTATTTTTGAAC